>NC_081409.1:164017716-164317716 GCF_030272615.1 Cryptomeria japonica
TAAACCTCCTTGTTAGTCAAGCAATCATTGTTGGCCATTGATGTACTGTTTCTTTTGATATTATGAATTAGTGGATTTTTTCGTGCTAGATGGTCATTCCTAGCCTATTGATGTTATTACTCCTTTTTGGGGATATTTTCTAGCATGTGATCTAAGCCATGCTATGGTGTGAATCCTATCACCTTGTGTTTTGGATATCATGGCCTTGTGTTTATTTTGATTCTTAGGTGCATGTAAGGGGGAGTGGCTTTCATTGGGGGTAGGGACCCAAAGTGGTTGCTTGGGTAACTCAATGGAAGTTTTGTAATCAAGTGATAACCTAATTAATGAACTTGGGTGGGTAGTTAGTTCACATTAATTAAGATAATTATTTGATGCCTCCTTTGCCCACAAACGCTCATAAAGGTTTGGGGGTAAGTGGAGAAGGGTCTGGAATGACTTCCACTAATCTTGTCTCCTCGAAAGGTTTGTGTGGTCCACTAGTCTATGTATGGGGGTTGGGGGTCGGGAGAGGTCACCAGGGCAACCCAAGATGGGGGTCAGGACCTAGTGAAGACCTACCAGGGTAACTCATGACATCCTAGTGATGACACTCTTCCCTTTTGCTACCTAGTGGTAACCTACGTCTTTATCCTTCATGTTTTGATTAGCTTCCGAAAGTGGTTGGTTTTCTCATGTTTGTTATCCTTTTGTGGTTTGCTTGGGGCCTCTGGAGTTTGGATGTTATTCTTATATGTTTTATGTGGTGTTCTCTTGTGAGCCTCTTGTACGTTTAGACTAATTGTTCTTTGTGAGTATTGTCATGTTAATTCTCCTATGAGTCATGTTGGTCCCTTGTATGTCTTGCTTCTGCCTAGTGGGTCTGGCTGGTACCTCCTAGCATGGGGGGTGGACCTTATGGTGCCACGTGGATGGGTGAAGTGCTTTTCGTACCCATTGGGTTTGGCTCCTCCAACTTCATGATCGTGATGGTTCGTGAGAAGTTTTGAAGACTACTATTGTTGTACCAGATTCATCTATTCTTCCCTTCATGGGACTCTTCGAGATTTATATATTAAGGATCCATCATTATGTATTTGAAATTCTTATGTAAAATTCTCAAATAATGCAATGAGAATCTTGTATCCATGTAATGTTCTTTATTGTAATTTGTATAATAGTTCTTTGATAAATAATTGAGATGATGTTAAACGTCGTGTTGCATTGTGATGGGGCCTTGAGGACATTTGTTAGTTGTTTAATTGTGCTTCTTTATGTATCTCTTGCATAAGTATATGTTGATAAAAAAAAATCGCATTTTCTTGTTCATGGTTGTTTTGTCCTCTGGGCATCATGGCGGGGCATGACACGAACTTTTATAAAATTTAGTTTGAACCACTTAGGTTTTGAAATGTTTCCTTTGGCTTCTTTCATTAATATAGCATAACTAACTCTTTCGGTCCAATTAATAGGAGCTAGGACATAAAATTTTATTATGTTTTTTTTTCATTTTTCTAATAAACATTAGGTTATTATAGTAAATATTCACATGTATTTAGGGTGTTAAAAAAATAGTATATAATGTTCAATAATTCTTAAAAATAACCTTACATTAAATATTGATGTCTTTATTTAATAAAAGAAAAATATAATTATATTCATATGCAATCAACAATAATATTATAGAGTATCATATGGTAATGATATAAATATAAATAAAAACTAAAACATAACCAACATATATAAAAATGCATAGCATTATTTTATGATTAATAAATACAAGGGAACCATTTTGTGAAAAGTCATTCCTGCACATGGCGGCCCCTATTGATAACCATTGACTTGTGATAGGTGCTCGAAGTATCAAAGGCATAGGAAAACAAATAACACACTTGACTTCTATGACATTTGATAGGGAGAATTTTGGGCTTCATCTTCAAAGGAAGGAGATGGTGCACCAAAAGCACAAAAAAATAGAGTTGATGACATTGATGTTAATTGAACGAAAAAATTAAATTAAATTAAAATTAAAATTATATGTATATATTTTAAGTATATATTATATTAAAAAGTTGCATATTTAAATAAAATATATTTATTTATTATTGTATACATTAAATTTTTATTCATATTTAACACATATATTTATTATTCTTAAAGTATATTTTCATATTTAACACATATTTATTATTTAATTGTATATAAATGTAAATTATATACACGATATGATGTAATATTATGTATTTGTTATTTCCACATTATTAAATATAAATATAATATATGATTAATATGTAATATTTCTCAATATATCATTATATAAATAATTTATAGAAAGAAAAGACAAAATCAAACCAAATCATAAAGAAAGAAAAAAAAAACCGAATTTTAAGGGAAAACACTTAAAAGTAAAAAAGAGCATTTAAAAAACTAAAAATTGGTAAATATGTAAAACATTTTAATCCATTTACAAAAAACCAAAGGAAAATATATGTGCACATGCACATCTCTTAAATCATTTTATAGGTTGCCTCGTTTCCATTATATGTAAATAAAATTAAATGGCTAACATAAATAGTGCATATACTATAAGATTATGTTGAGTCGATCAAGGGATTTCACGATGAGAAGGAGCTCCTTCCAATTAAAAAAACTAGCTACGACAACGAATGACTATAATCATTTGAATCGTCTTACAAGTGTATGAGAAACTCCTCACCATCGATCTCTCAAACCAATCCTTTTTTTCTCATTGAGAATGCCTTCGGCATAAATATATTTTCTATGTTGAATAATATCTAATATAACCACAATAAATTAAACATTATTTTAAAAAATAATAAAAAAGTATCATGTATTGACATATTTACCTTTGAAAATTTATAAAAATATATTTTATTTTCTCTTACAATATTTTTTTAGAATGAATATTTAAACTACTAATTTTTTATTTATTTTTTATCTGTAATAGAGATATTTTTTATTTATAATTTAGGAAAAAGATTACATAAAAAATCCATCGAAAATTGGGTCGATGATACTCAAAAACCACCCCACCCTGCAACTACCATCTGCTTGTCATTCAAAGACAACCCTTAAAGTCACCACCTGAAACCGAGAGCCAAAGCTCCATAAAACTTACCATCTATACATTGCAGTAAAACCCTCCCCCCAAACGACAACAAAACCATGTACATAGAGAATGTCAACACCAAAACAATCCCTACCCTAGACCACATACATCAATACAAAAAATCCTCCGTACACAGACTGTATAAACATATACCATCAACAACAAAACAAGGGAATATAAAAAAACTACCCCGTTTTTGCTATAGCCCACGCCCACTTTTCTCAAGCATTTCATCGATCCTTCATGCATGCCTTTACCACATTGCCATCCCAAGTCCTCCACACTCATAGGGAATGCCTACGACCCCCAAAATTTGGCTCCTCGTCCATTAACGCCACTACAAACACCCTTTAGGCCTCCTTTTTCTGAATGAAGGTCTTAATTGTGTCCCATCCAATAAGGGCCTCCACCCTCCTCTCGTCCTTGTCACATTTTGGTGGCTACCTCATGAACGGAATGAGCTCATACACATCCTCCACCCATGGATCCTCAATACCCTCACTCACATCAAACCTTGCCTCTGACACTGGCCATTTAAGAATGGAGTCCAACCCCTCCAGCCAGTCCTTCTCCAGAATTGAATTCATAACCCACTTGATAGTGTTTGTGGGCTCACCCAAATCTAAATTGTAGGCAATGACCATTCAAAGAATATCCATATTGGTCTTATACTTGTGCTTGAGTTGCAGAAAGGTGTCGCCAACTAGAATCTCAACCACCCAAATAAACTATACATCCCCAAATAGAAACAGCCACCTCAGTCACCAAGTCATAACCTTCCCATGAAAGGCAACCTGTAGACGAGAAGTGATGAGAGTGAAGTTTTCCTCCATCCTTCGCTCCACCTCAGAGATCACTATTGCACTGAACTGCAAATACTACCACCAAGCACCTCTAGCTTGTTTATAATTCCACCTCACACATTCCCCATCCCATCACTCCAAATCCCTTACCATGCCATTAATGATCGCATGCTTCAAAAAATGACATCACTAATAATTCAACCATGCAATCTCTCTGAATTCCTCGAAGCGTACCTCTCCCACTTTAGTGAATGATGACACCCATTTGGATAGTACATCCACCTCATGATTTCCCACACGTTTTACGTGGCTCACCTCATAGATCTGTAGGGCCTCCAGCTCAGCTTTGATAGCCACAATATATTTTTACAAATGCCACGCTTGAATTTCACCACTAATAATCGCATTAATGATTATCATTGAATCTCCTTCCAAGTGGATAGTGTGCAATCCTAATTGTTTCCCCAATTTAATCCCGAAAAGAGCTACTTCTGCTTCTGCCACATTATTCATTCCATCTTCAATTCTTTTTCCTCCAATTGCCGCTATGTTACCCTCCCAATCCCTCACGACACACCCAATACCTGAGGGTCCAGGATTCCTTTTCAAAGCCTCGTCAAAATTAATTTTATATAAACTATTAATTATTGATGAAAAATAAAATAACTCATAAAATGGAAATTATCTTTAAATAACAACAAGGTATGTAACATCATGATATGACCATGTCTATATAAACTAAAACTTTATTCTATTTAAAAAAACTAAAATTATGCCCGTTAATGGGCTTTCTAGGGCAAATCCTAGTGTTTGTGGTGTCTCTGACACCATATGGATAAGACTAAAAAAAAGGACGGTTGAAGATCAATTTTGATGGTGCTTCAAGAGGAAACCTAGGTATTTTAGGTCCTGGTTGTGTGGTTCGTGATGATGAAGGGAAATTTTTGTTCAAAGGTGCTCAAAGGTTGCAAGATGGGACGAACAATGAGGCTAAGGCTCAAGTGGCACTGTTGGAGTTGGCTTGTAACCTTAAAAATTTTAAACTCCATCTCAAAGGGGACTCCAAAATAATTACGAATGCAATCTCAAGTGGTTCTTCCCAATGTTTGCGCATTAACAAGTTTGTATCAGTTATTTGCTCAAAATTAAGTTCCTTCCAAGATTATAAAATTTTGCATATCAGGCGAGAGGGGAATAGGGAGATTGATGCCTTGTCCAATGTGACTTGGACCCTCAAATGATCCAATGGTGGGATAGCTTAGGTGTGAAGGTGGCTTGGCAGGCCTAATCGACATTTGTCATGATTGTTTATTCTGAGTTCGTGGTACTGCAACCTTATTTCATCCCTTTGCATTGCTCTTTGTGTTGATCTTACTCTTTCATTAAAAATTATTGTCATCGCCTTAATTTGTCATTATGACTATGGTTTTTGGGATTGGTTGCAAATGAGCCAGCACGATTTACGACATGGGAAGAGGCTGGATTTATTTATTTAGAAATTTGTAGATTTTGTTTGCATTGTGAAGTTTTTCTTCTGTTCATTGTGAGGGTGTGGCGTGAAGTGTTTTATTCTGCTCTGGGTGGAGTTAATTGTTTTTCTTTTGCTTTGTATGGAAATGGAGGCCAATTTCACTCTCCATTCCACCAAGCAACAATTGTCTTTCCTTGGTGTTATCTCCGACAAGCGGTTGGGTGGCATTTTCCTCTATGACGAGGAGGAGTTTCTTGAAATCATTAAGTGTCTTCTGGGTCAGGAGTATCTGGTTTCTGAATTCAGATACAGAACCAACATAGATATTGTGTCGATGTTAGTGGCCTAGGGTTCGACATTTGGAACTAAAGAAGAGGTTGAATGGGTGATGAAAGCCTGTGTACCTACCCATTCACTTTGTGGACTGGTCTCTTTGATGGGAAGGTCGATTCCTAGGCAATGATTGAGGAGACCTTTTGGGGAGGGTGTGATGTCGAACTGAGTTAATGTTGAATATAGGTCATTTCTATTGTGGAGGGATGGTGCACACCATGTGAAGAGAACCAATGAGGCCTGTGAAGCATGGGAAGACTTGATGGTGTATATTCATTTGAGGAAAATTGAAAGAGAAATGGCACGAGAAGCAAAGAAGAAACAAGAGCACATCAAGAAGATGGACACAAAATTTGCAAAGGGACCGGGGTTTGCGTCTAGATAGAATGTGAAATTCAAAGGCAAGGGGAGGTAAAGGATGGCACTTTGTTGGTGATGGCTTGAGTGGATAACAATTCAAAATGCCCTAGTTTTGGAGGTGCAAGGGTTTTAGATGCTCTATTTTTTTCGCTTTGTTTGTTTATTCTGCTTTTATGGGATCTTGTATTGATTATTTTGGTTTTATATGTAAATGCATTAATGTATTATGGCTCCTGTAGTCTGGACTGTAGACTGTGTAGGTTTGGTGGTCGAAATGGGATCACCATTTTTGGTTTGCCACTACATGTATTCATGGATAGTTGTGAAGTTGGCATTTTTGTTCAAGAGCCAACTAATTGAAGGCTATTATGGGGGTTGGTGGGGTTTCATAGGTTATGGGTATGGGGTTGATCGCCAGTTTAATTCAGGCCTCTTGGATCTTTTTGTAAAACTCTATACTTCTGAATATTAATAAAATCTATATATTACCGATTAAAAAAAAAAACTAAAATTCTAAAATAACTCTAGAATAAATTAAATATAATATTTTTTAAGAAAATAAAAATAAAATAATTCTTAAGTAAATAATATTCACATAAAAGAACTCTAAATAAATTAAAACGATCTTTCGTAAATAAAATCTTTTAAGTAAAAAAATATTTTCGAATAAAAAATAAAGTAAACAATATAAATAAATTTAAATAATTCTTAAATGATTTTAAAGTGAAATAAAATAATGCTTAAATAAATAAAATGATTTAAGATTGATATTTTCACATTTTTTAATAAATGTGTTTAAAATATTTATATTAAGTTATTTTATGTAATATTATTAAAATAATAATAAATTTATGATCGGTTGTATCATCTAAAATTTAGAAATAGTAAAAAGTAAAGTAAGTAGTTTTAATGATATTATGTGAAGTTTGCTTCCACACTTTCTTCTTTTGTATAACCTATTTTTTTTAGCCTAAGAATAATATTTGTATCCATTTGCTATGCAATATAATAGTAATAGCTTATAGACTGGGTTTATTATTATTTGCAACATTTAGCTTAGACTCAAATACACTTAGGCTAAACACATATATTGCAATTTCATTTTTAATTGTTTATTAGGGTTAAAAAAACAAACAATATGGGCTTGATCACTTTGGCAATTTCCTATGTGGTCAACTTTTTTTCCTCTATCACATAGAAAAGTTGCATGAGAATTCCTCCCTCGAAATTTGAGTGATTGCTCTTTAGTTTCGTATTTTCAACTCTTCTTGTAATTACATCGATTTTCATTGCTTTAATAATTTATTTTAATTTTATCATTTTGAGGTGTTCTAATGTTACACCTTTGTTGATACATACTTATTGTGTAGGGTTTTCTAACAATGTGGAGGTCTACTTTGCATTATATATACAAAATACTAATTTGAGAAAGACAAATAAACAAGTGATTAAGATTTAGTCTAGAATTGTAATATCTTCTTAAAGTCTATTCTATACTTTCTTTTATTATTTTAGATTCTTCACATATGCAGTGTTGTAAACTTATTCTGTTTATGACATTAAATATTTAATATTTTAATCCATTTTCTATTTGTATAAAACCTACCTCTCTCTTGTGTGTATAGTTAAATTAATCTAACTTTACATGTTTTATTAGTTTAATTGTTGCACAACTATAATGTAAACCTAATCAACTTTCAAGATTAAAGTAGAATAAATTTTCTCTTTCCAAATGTACATAGATCTAAAAAGAGTTACACCAAAAAAATATGTACAAAAGATTCTTTTAATACCTAGAACACAACTATTGTGAATGAAATTATATAGAATGAATCCTAACTATGCTAGAAAAGACCAAAGAGGAGATTGATACAATACTTGATATTGGGATTATATGAGTCATAAACCTTACAAGTCCTAATGTTCATATTATTTAATTATTTATTATTTCATATATCCTAATCAAATGGGATGTTCCACCTTATGCCTTAACTAATGCCTTATATAATGAAATCTTTAATTTTGGTATTTTGAATGTAAATATATTTGTAAAAAAATAGCTAGTCGTGAATGATGTGTAAGAGAACCTATGAAAAGATATGGTGTAAGAGATATTATGACACGTAATATTTGAATCAAGAGAATGGTTATGTAGTGGATTAGGAATCTTGACCCACTTTTGCATGTTATGACATGTCACAAGTCATTTTTCTAAAATCAAATTACAAATAATAGAGTATGCATCATACACTTTTACCATGGTATTTTGGGACCTTGTTTAGGCCCATGGTAATGCCTTGTGGTGGTTTTCTTAGGTCTCCATGAGTCTACATATTGAGGGATTGAGATGGAGACATAAGTAGGAGTTTTTGTAGGATTATGCTTGTTTATCTCTAAAGTGGACTCTAAATAAATCGTAGTCTGAAAGTTTCACAAATGTGGGACTGCAACCTATGAAACAACCTTTAGACTATAAAGAAGACAACTCTTCTTATTTTATGGGAGAGAAAAGGGAGAGAAATTGTTTTTAAATAAACTTTAAACAAGCTCATAATCTAAGGTGATGCAATGAAGCTTTAACAAGGTTCACATCCAATTGTACATAATGCAATCTATAATAATTAATACATTCAGAGAGATCTTAAAATAGTGCTCACATGATTTAAAATCCTAATATATGATTATGAAGTTGAAGATTACAAAAGCATGTAATTAGAAATAACAAGAAACAAATTACTCCATATTATTGAGTACAAAATATCACAGATTGTTCATTGTTATAAAGTAAACATAATATAAAAGGCCATATTAGCATATAGTATAATGTTCAAATCCTTCCACGAGGAGCACCCGCTAAGGCTTGCAGGGATACAAATTCTTCTACTAATTCATATATTAAAAACTACTAACACGTGACTATGAATTGTGAAAGCCCCTTTTTAAAATCAAAACAACACATATATAGGCCCATCCCTTCTATTCCAATAGAGATCCCTAGGGTAACTAAATGTTACTAGAGGTTCTTGTTAGGAAATAATGTAGCAATACCCAATTACATTTAATCCATTTCCTACATAACCCATGAGAGAAAAGCATACATACAAGCTTATAAAATTATCATTATACAAATATAAAATGGACAAGTCAATTGTAACACAAGATATATCATAGGAAAACCCTCATGAGGGAAACACACAACCTCCATAAAGCGTCCATTCTCATTTCTCAACAATAAAGCAATATAGTGCACTTTTGGAGTTATAATGAATGCTTCTGAATCATCAAGCCCTCCAATTCACTCTCCATGTGTCCAAGCATGAATCCACATATCCCATGCAATGCTTCACATATGCAATCCTCCAAAGGACTCAATACAATGACAACCCAAACTAGCAGCCAACCTTGACCACTAAACATGTGCTTGCTTTTATAGAATCTAACTCACACAAATACAATCAAGTGGTAAAGTAAAACAATATGCCACAAAACCATGTGAACACAATACTATTGACCCCTCATTTAATACTAGGTACTAAGTTTGCACTTTATTAAATTGCATTCCTCACTATTAAATAAATACAATATAATATTACAGTGTTAAATACAACTCATCAATTGGCCCCAAGAATGGAATCTCTACATGATACATGTCCATCTAGGTTCTCCTAGGTGCAATACACATAATAAATAAACAAAACATTATAAATATAATGCAAGGCATACAAAACCTATTTCCCAACATCATCCCACTTGTATACATTGCATAAGGGTCAATCAATGAAATACATCAACATATCCATACTTGAAACCACATGAATCTACAACATGCTCTCATGCTCCATCAATATACCTGCAACAAAACAAATTGACCACCATCTCAAGCAAGAAATTCTCTCATCCTTAATGCCACCTATGGAAGAAAAGGAAAAAGGCAAGGTGAAGAAGCACCAATCCATGAACACAAGAATCAAATCCAATGTGATAGAAAAGGCTCCAAGCTACTATCATAACTTTGCTAAAACCCACATGATTGGAAATGGCATCCATGACACATTCCAATAAATAAATCCATCCATCCATGATTGGAAATGGCATCCATGACACATTCCAATATATATGTATATGTATATGTATATGTATATGTATATGTATATGTACATGTATATGCATATGTATGTACTTATATGTATATGTACATGTATATGTACATGTACATGTACATGTACATGTACATATACATATACATATACATATATGTATATGTATATACATATACATATATGTATATGTATATACATATGCATATACATGTACATATACATATACATATACATATACATATACATATATATATACATATACATATACATACATATACATACATACATATATACATATATATACATACATATATACATATATATATATATATACATACATACATATATATCTATATATATATATATATACATATATACATATATATATATGTATACATATATATATATGTATACATATATATATGTATACATATATATATATATATGTATATATGTATATATCTATATATATATATATGTATACATATATATATATATATGTATATATCTATGTATACATATGTATACATATATGTATACATATATATATATGTATACATATATATATGTATGTATGTATGTATATATATATATGTATATATGTATGTATGTATGTATGTATATATATATACACACACACACACACACACATGTGTGTGTGTGTGTGTACATATGTATATATGTATATAGATACATATGTATATTATATACATATATACATATGTATGTATATGTATATAGATACATATGTATATTATATACATACATATGTATATATACATAAATGTATGAGCATATGTATATAAATACATGCAGACATATATATATATATATATATATATGTTTAAGTTATATGTATAATTGGTATATACATATAAACATATATAAATACATATGTATATATAGGGATATATACGTATATGTATGTATATATGTATACATATATATACATATATATATATATATATATATATATAAATACATATACATATACATATATACATATATATTTATATATGTGTATATAGATATACACATCCACATACATATAAATATATAAACTCCGAGTATCATTTATCATGTGTTAGGCCTTTCTTCTGCGGCTATCGTTAGGTTGCTTGAGGCAATCATGCACTCGAGTTGCCAAAGCGAATGGTTAACAAATGATCATTAATAGGTGACCAATTACAATCTCTCGATACGCTCCAGCAAGGCATCCTAGACATAGATACCTGCTAGACCCACCCGATAATAATTGTACTCACCTATCATTAGGTGAGGAGCCACTCATTGTAGGATAGCTTATCTCTTAGCCGCGGTTTATTATTAACCCTTGTATCGAGTGGTAGAGCCAGTTATTAAAAGCCTTTATATCTAGAGGTAGTACCTCCACTCCAACATTGCACTCTGTCTTTAACAATGGATTCTAGTATTTGCTTGTGTCTGGATAAACGAGAGATTGTCTTCATTGGAGAGATCTCTAAGAAACGTTGGTCAGTTATTCTAAGATCGGAGGATGATTTGGTCATCCATGCGACCAAGAGGATTTTGGGTAATGAGCTTATGAATACAGAGCATAGGAAATGCGTTAATAGTGACATCCCTATTGGGTTTGCAGCCATTCTACTTATAATAGGAGAGGATAAGGTAATTGCAACCTCATTATGCTGGCTAATATTTAACAACAAATCCTTGGTTAATCTGGAGATGGCCATTAACTGTGTAGATGACAAACTCCTTATTCCCTACCCGAAGGAATACGTTAGGATCTATGAGGCCATCGATAAAGGTGAATCACTCAAAATAGACTTCAAGAGGCCCATTCTCATTATCAAGGATTAGAAATCCTTTCTGCAACGACAACCAAATATAAGAAGGAATATCATATTCCTCAAGCAATGGCTTGGTGTGGTAAAAGAACCGAAAGGAGAATGGTGGGTTAATTATATGATCAATGAGGGTTGGGCTCTGATGCAAGCTGAAAACCCCAACGACATGGTGGATGCAAAGGCACAAGCTTCTAGTACGGAAGTCCTAAATGACAATGAGGGATAAGGATATCCTCATATCAAGCTTTTTGCAATCGGAGATGACTCTGGCTTTGGGAGGGGCCGGTATAGTTAGCTATGTTATATAGGTATGGAAGTATCTATAGTTTATAAACTATATGCCAATTCCTTGTTATGTTTTCATTTTGAAAAAGGGGATGCCTTGTTATGCCCTCGGTAATGTTTTCACTTGGATCTACTAAATACATAGAAATATGCTTATAACGATATTGATATTGTTCTAGTCTGGATAACTAAGGACAAGGATATTGATAATGTTTTCATTTACGATATATATATATATATATATATATATATATATATATATATATATATATATATATATATATATATATATATATATATATATATATATATATATATATATATATATATATATATATATATATATATACTATTGTAGCTTCGGTCATAATCAGGGTATCTCCTTTTACACATCTTACAGTAATGCATATACTCTAGTGGCAGTTTTCTTGTATTAGCATTTAGATATGACTTATCACGTATGAATTATGACCATCCATGGCTATAATTACCTTCAGTATGTAGGTGAAGTAAGTATTATTGTGTTCCAGACTGTACTGTGGAACTAGCCTCTTTGGTTTACTTTTCATTGAATCATTTCCCTTAAGATAATCCATTGATTATATTTTTAAGTGGCAAATAAGGTGCTAACATGGAAAGCAAGACGTATGGAAGATGTTGGTATGTGATGTGCAGTTTTACTTCTCACAAATGTTATTGTAACCTAGGTAATCTTTCATCTTGCAGTCAACATTAAAAGGAATTCTTTTTTGTCTCAATATAAAAGATGTCTTGGTTGCAATAGCAATAGTGGAAAGTGTACTGAAAGCTATTTTATATGAAAGTTGTCTTTTTTCGGTACTAACAAATCATGAAGTGGTATGTCGTAGGGTTGTGTTGAGATTTTATTTTGTAGGTGATAGGGCTAGCTAGAAGCCTATGAATTAAGATAAAGGGGGCAAGTTTCTATAGAGATTGGAGGCAGAATGTTGAAAGGAGCACCCTTGTGATGGGACACTTGCATTACAAAAGTTAGAAGAGAAAAGCACTTGGACCGGTACGAGTCTGCTTAGCCCAGAATGAAAGGCTTAAGAAGGAAATTATGTAATTTTTTAAATGATGTAGAGTTTTAGAATCATTATTTGACTGAACTTAATGTCCAGGGCAAGGCCGAAGGTTTTCTCTTCTCCACTCTTTCCTACCGGCGCCCGCACTGAGCGGAGAATGTAATCTTGTTTATAATTTAATAAAATATTCTGGCTTCAGCCTTTTACCGAGCAAAAAAAAAATCAATATCCAAATTGAATCCTAACCCTAATTAAACCCCATATATAATAGTAAACCTGAACACTAAACCAAATTGAATCTTAATCCTAACACTTCATCAAATTAATCATCATGAAAATGCAATAAAAATAATATTAAACCCTAATTCTAAACCAAAATAAACCATGATTCTAATCCTAAACCAAATTGAATCATAACTGTAAACCTAAACCAAATTGAACCCTAACCTTAAACATAATTGAACAATAAACCAAATTTTAACCATAACCTTAAACATAATTGAACACTAAACTAAATCAAATCCTAACTCTAAACATAACTATACACTAAACCAAATTCAACTATAACTCTAATTAAATTAGGGTTAGTGTTATAATCCAAACCCCAATTCTCGTCCTATATTTGATTTTGACTCTAAAACTAAGTGAGATTGAACCCTAACCATAAACCAAATTAAAACCCAATCTTAAACATAAATCAAATTTAACCTTAACTCTTAAATAAATTGTCCCAAAAAACAATAATAGTGAACTTGAATTCCATGGTGGTCTTGAACCACATTGAACACTAACCCTAAAGTTATATCAAACTGAACTATAACCTTAAATCATATTGAATACTCACCCTAAACCTAATTAAACATATAAACCATTGAATTAGGGTTAGTCTTAGCATTCCATCAACATTACAATTTTATAATGATTATGTTTTAATTTGGGTTTACCTTTACTAATGGTCAAATTGTTTTTTTATAAATGTTGAAGTAATCTTATTAAACTTAAATTATTTAAGTTAAAAAAATAATTAATTTCCCTTCAAAATGATTTAAATAATTTATATGAAAATTATTATTAAATTTAGAAAAGTATTATTATTATTATTATTATTATTATTATTATTATTATTATTATTACTATTATTCGTTTATTTTATTTTATGAACATTCAATAAAGTTTTATTAAATTATTAAAGTTAAAAAAAAATATTTTGCATTTCATTTCATTTCAAATAAATTATTCTTCACTTCTAAAATAATTATTATTATTATTATTATTATTATTATTATTATTATTATTATTATGTTTTACTATATTTTATTAATTTCTTTTGTGTTGCACCTGCCAATGCTACTAGCATTTATATATTATTATATATATAAAGTAAAGTAAGCCGAGAGATATCGAGGCTTTAATTTTTCCATTATTTCAATAACTTTATTATATACTCAAAAATTAAAGCCTCGATATCTCTCGGCTTACTTTATATATATAATAATATATATATGCTAGTTATCTTATTAGTACTTGCCATTAGGCTAGTACTATTGCAATCGATTGCACCCAATTTTCATTAACTTGTTATTATTCAATTGTTTTTCCACCAATTATATCTATGAATTTTTTCTTTCGATTTTTTTTTTCAATTTTTAAATAGTTAAGATGCATGATTTTTAAGTTTTCAAATTATAGAAATTGTTTTTCTTCAATCTAATTGGCTCAAATGATTTGCATCTTATTACCAGTTTTCCCGCATCGAGTTTGTACATGAATTTTTTAGGCAAATTTTTAGGTACATTAAAATAATATTTATTAAATCTAAACTTTTTTTTATTTGAAATATGTTATAAGGTAACTACCGTGACAAATAAATTTTGCCTTTATTATTGAAACTAGGTGAAAATATTTTGATGCTAATTAATTGATTATTAATTAACTGTGAAAATCTTGGTAGTTACCATAACAAGGTAACAAATCTTTTACTTTTAAAGTAATTTATAAATAGCTATTGATTAAGTTAGCATTATGCTCATGTAATTTAATACTATTAAATTTTGATAACATAACAAGATTAAAACAATAATAGAATAATAACATAATATAATATAAAACATTATCAATAATAGACCGAACCTGAATGGAATAAGATTCGTCTGGGAGAAAAAAGATCTAGAGGTAGGAAATAAAATCATGTTAGAATTGCAATGGTCGGAAGTGCTAAGGGACAATGCAAACTCACAGTAGGGAAGGGAATTACCCTTCCTGAAGGACAATGAAAATCATAACATGGAATCTCAGGGGTTGCAATGCCCCTGATAAACGTCGATTGATCAAAAGAGGTTTGGATCAATTAAGGCCAGATGTAGTTTTTCTGCAGAAAACTAAGCTTAATAAAGAGGATTTAGATATGCTCATTAGATCTTGGAAGCAGTGGAAGGGAGTCTTTGTTGATTCGGAGGGTGCGCCGGGAGGTTTGGGTATTCTCTGGAACCCATCCAATCACAGGGTGGAGGTTTTGGGAGACTCCCGTATGTGGCAGGTGTGTAAGATCCATTCCTCCCCTCTAAATGTTGATTTCTTTTTTATTAATGTGTATGGACCAACTAAACCAAATCAACAAGAAAATTTATGGCAATCCCTTTCCTCTCTCATCCCAAATCTGGAGGAAGGAACTATCTTTATTGGGGGAGATTTTAATGCAATTCTGGAAACAAGTGATAAAGTGGGGGGCAAGAGAGGTCCTACATATTCCCAAGCAAATTTTCAAAATTTTGTGATCAATAATGGTCTTAAATAAATCAAATCCAAGGAAGGACAATTTACATGGTTGAACAGAAGGATTTTGGGGAACCATGTAGCGGAAAAACTGGATCGTTTTTTCCTAGGAGGGGCTTGGGCAGATTCCCCCCTCCTTTTTATCTCAAATATCCAACCCATGGTTGCTTTTAACCATCTACCGGTGGAGCTACTTATAGCATTTGATGGCCCTCCCATTAGTTGCCCCTTTAAATTTGAAAAGATGTGGTTGAGGGACAGGAGTTTGGGAGGCCTGATTGTGGAATGATGGGCTGAGACTCCTGAGGTGCTTGGTACAATGACTTTTAGGTTCGTTAAGAAATTGCAATTTGTTAAGTCTAAGGTTAAAGAGTGGAACCGGACTAAATTTGGGAATATTTTTGCTAATAAGCAAGAGTTGGAGGAGAAGTTGTCCGCATTACAAGAAACAATAATTCAAAATGGAATGTCCTTGGAGTCTTTTTTGTAGGAACGTGATCTTAAAAATTAGTACAATGAGATTCTGGCACAGGAAGAAATCTATTGGTGGCAAAAATTGAGGGAGTACTGGCTTAAGGAAGGGAACAGAAATACTAAATTCTTCCATAATTCGGTCAAGGCCAGAAGATCCTGGAACAAAATCACCTCCATCCATAACAAGGAAAATGTCCTTTTGGAAAACCCAGAGGATATCAACAGTGAGGCAGTCAGTTTCTTCTCAACTTTATTGTCGAAGGAGGGTAATATAAGTTTAGAGGATGAACAAAATGGACTTAATGCTATTCTAAAGTTGATCACAGAAGCACAAAATCAGGCACTCATGAAACCTATTCAGTTTGACGAGGTTCAGAAAGCAATTTTTAGCATGATGGGAGACAAAGCCCCAGGCCCGAATGCCTTCGTAGATTTCTTCTATTAGACTTTTTGGGATTTAGTTGGGAAAGACGTTTGGGTTGTGGTGGAGGAATCGCGGACAAAGGCGTATGTCGCATAGGAATTGAATTGTAGACTTATAGCCCTTATCCCCAAAGTTGAGTACCCAACATCTTTTAGTGATTTCAAGCCAATCTCTTTGTGTAATACCATGTTTAAAATAGTAATGAAATTCATCTCTAATAGAATGAAACTAATTTTAAATCACATTATCTCAGAAGAGCAGATCGGGTTTGTTCCAGGAAGATTGATTGTTGAAGGAATAATAATTGTACATGAAGCCATTCACACTGTAAGATTAGCAAAAGTGGATCAAATGTTGTTTAAATTGGATATCAGAAAAGATTATGACATGGTGGATCGAGAATTCCTATTCCAGGTCCTTAATAGATTTGGTTTCTCAGAAGGATGGATTAACTGGATTCGTGCATGTTTAGATGGAGTTTGGACCTCGGTGCTAGTAAATGGTAGCCCACAAGGTTTCTTCCAAACATCCCGTGAAATCAGACAAGGGGATCCTTTATCCCCCTTCTTATTCATCATTTTGGCTGAAGTGTTGGGAAGATTGATTCTGTCTCAGAGGAATCGAGGTAGTTGGAAAGGGATTCAAATAGCAGAAGGAATGGATCCGATCACCCATCAGCAATTTGTGGATGATACCTTGTTATACGGACATTCTTCACTACAAGAGGCTAGAGTAATTAGAAGGACAATAGATACTTTTTGTAGGGCATCTGGTCAACAAGTCATCTGGACAAAATCAGAAGTTCTATTTTTTAACACAGGGGGAGGAAGACAACAAGAAATCATAAACAATTTAGGAGTCAAAGTGGGCACCTTACCTGGAAAATTCTTGGGTATCCCTTTATTTGGGGAGCCAAACCATGTGGAATTATGGCATAGCCTTATTGACAGTAGTGTCAATCGTCTTGAAGGATGGAAAAGTAAATGGCTTACTTTGGCTGGAAGATTAATGCTCCTCAAATTGGTCCTATCTGCCCTACCTATATATTCCATGATGGCTCTAAAGATCCCAGAGAAAGTGATCAGATGCATTAACAGAGGAATGAGAAAATTTCGTTGGAATGGCAAAGAGGCAAGTGACAAGATCCCCTTGATGGCGTGGGACAAATTCTGTCAACCCAAGTTGGCGGGGGAGCAGGTCTGAGGAAGTGGATTTTTCTTAATGAGGCAATGGGAGCAAAGCTGGTATGGCAAATGTACTCTCATCCGAACCAAAAGTGGGTACAAATTTTAAAAAATAAATATCTAGATCAGATGAGCAGGGAACAAATTTTCACCCTCATAATCCTCCCCAAAGGCTTTACTATCTAGAATTTCATTTGTTTGTGCAGACATGTGATCATTGAGCATATCACATGGGAACTAGGTAAAGGGACAATGGCCAAATTCTAGATGGACTCCTGGGAGGGTAGGCCAACACTCAACCAAAGGAAAGGTTGTGAGGAAATAAAACGAATTACGGAAACACGGTGGGGTGTGAAGGAGCATATTTCATCACTAAGTGCAGGATAAATGGAGTAGATCGCTGTGAATGGAAGAAGCCGGACAATCTTCCTATGACTTCAAACCAGAAGGCTCAATTGAAGTCCATCCTATAGGAGTATACGCCACCTCTGTCGAATAAGGAGGATACGCTTAGATGGTGTGGATCAAAATCTGGACAGTATTCGGTTAAAATTAGCTATGGCATTTTAGAAAATTTGGAAGCAAGGGTGGAATTACCAACTAAACTATTGTGGAGCTCTCCTATCCTCCTGAAAGCAAGAGCATTCTCATGGTTGGTCTTAAGAAAGAGAATCCTGATTGGAGAAAGATTGTGCAGATTAGGCTTCCTGGGTCCATTTAGGTGCACAATGTGTAAGAAAGCAGAAGAAACTCTGGATCATCTGCTACTTCAATGCGAGGAGGCGCATAAGGTATGGAAATTCCTTCTTGGTAAACTGAACTGGGCCACCCCGCTTCCTAATTCGATCTTTGACATTTTTACAAGTTGAAGAATACCCTGCCGAAAATCAATCTTTTCCAGCTTATGGCTAGTGGTCCCGTCTCTTGTAGTATGGGAAATTTGGAAGGAGAGAAACGGGAGAATTTTCCAAGATAAATCAGAACCTGTGGAGAATTTGTGTGCAAGGGTGGAAAAAGCAATAGCTGAAGCGGTTTCTGTGGCGGCCAAGAATCATAATTTAAGAAAAAATCCATTCACAAATGAAGATAGAGATATCCAGTCAAATTGGCCTCTGATCCATTGCCAACCTGTTAATGGGTCTTCGGGGATTGATATATCTTTTTATTTAGAGAAGATTAAATGGGAACCACGGAGCAAACAATGGATAAAGATCAATTTTGATGGTGCATCAAAAGGAAATCCATGAACTTCAGGCGTTGGAGTGGTGGCGAGAGATGACAGTGGATTTATCCTATTCAAAGGAGCTCAACGATTGCAGGATGGCACTAACAATGAAGCAGAGGTCCAGGTGACTTTTCTAGCAACAAAACTAGCCTTAAACATGAAAGTCCAACTGTTGCACTTAGAAGGGGACTCTCAGATAGTTATCAATGCAATAGCTAAAGGCAACACACCATGTTGGAAGCTAAACCGATGGGTGGCTATGATACTAGAGAAACTCAACACATTTGCGGAGTTTCATGTCTCACATATTAGGAGGGGAGCAAATGCAGTGGCATATTTGCTGTCAAACATTGGAAGTGAATTGGATAGTTGCGTGACCAAATGGTGGAAAGGTGATGGTCGCGTGTGGGAATGGTACTAAGTGCATCTTTTTAGAAATTTGCAGTCTTCAACTTGTTGATGCGAGCAAAATTTGGCAAGTACATATGCCAAGGTGGTGACTGCTTTTTGAAGAAGGAGTTGTCTGTGGCAGGTCACACGATCAGAGCGAGGGGAGGATGGCAGAAAATCTTGCTCTTGATCTCATGGCATTAATGTCTTATCCTTCGCATTCATTACCTATCCTATACGATAGAGGCAAAATTTATTACCCATTGAGCTGCGTGTTAGGGATTGTTTGAAGTAGAACTAATTGTATCTTTATAGCTTTTGTATGACTTTGCATTGCAGGAATTGCTATTTTGAAATTTGCAGGTGACCATGGAGGCTAATTTCACTCTGCGAACTGAAAAGAAGTTGGTGCCCTTTTTGGGCAAGGTATCGGATAAGTGGATGCAAGGACTGTTCCTATTTAAGGAGGAGAAGTTGTGGGCGGCATCTCGTCTTATGCTTGCAAAGGAGGTGACTTATATCCGTCACCGATATCGAACTAGCATGGAGGTGTACTCTTTGCTTCTGGCGTGGGCCTGTGAGTTCGAACTGGAGGTGGAAAAGGTAAAACTCACATTGATCAAATTGATCGATGGGGAGTTTTTAATTAACCTGGATTCAATTTTGGAATGGGTGGTACCATGAATCAGCATTTGAATCAAGGAAGGGGATGACCAGGAGGAATTGATTCCTTTTATTCGTGGTCCGGAGGATGCAATCAAAGACCAGTGTCGTGAACGTGCTCGAGTGGGGTGGGAAGCAATGAAACTCTTTGTGAAATTAACTAGAATGGACAAAGTCCTTAAGGATCTGCATGTGGTGGCAGGGACCTAAGAGATAGATTTGAAGAAGGAAGGGCCGTTCAGTTTCTGGCGAACTTGGAGGGTGACCCTGATTTCGGATGTCTGGACTGCATCCCAAAGATGAAGGCTAAAGTGGTAAAAGGGAAAGCACCAACCTCAGAGGAGGAAAGGGAGGAGGCGAGCCAGGGGGATAGTGAGTGAGCGGCCTATCGGCCAGTGTTTTTTAATTTGCTCCTAAATATTTTCATATGTTAGTTTTTACTCTAAAACTTTTATTATTACTAGATCATTTTGTCTGGAGAACCAACAAAAAGTTGGTTTTTTTGGTGCTACTATAAGCTGTAGGGTAGGGTAATTCACAAGTTGGGACTGTGGGTAGTATGGATTTCATATTTTCTGCGTTTATGCATAGTGTAAGACTGCAAATTTTGCATATTTAAATTTTTGTATCAATAGAATGAAAAAATTGTCGATCCAAAAAAATATATATAGAATAAGTCAACAATATAATATATTAGTAATTAGAATAATCTAATAATTTAACATTAATAATATAAAATTAACACTTTTATAATACAAATAAAATATAAGATTAGATTATGCTTGAGATTGAAGATCACTTAATTGAATAAATATTCATGTAAGATAATACAAAATAATAATATTTTAAAAAATTATACAATGAATATCAGTGAAAAAATAATATAATGAATAGCAATACAATGTAATATAAATAAAATAATAATCTAATAATTTTAACATTAATAATATAAAATTAACACTTTAATAATACAAATAAAATATAAGATTAGATTATGCTTAAGATTGAAGATCACTTAATTGAATAACTATTCATGTAAGATAATACAAAATAATAATATTTTAAAAAATTATACAATGAATATTAGTGAAAAAATAATATAATGAATATCAATACAATGTAATATAAATAAAAATTGTTCTCACGTTCGTCTCTTTTGCTACAATAAATATTTAAATTTTCTTTACTACTATTTAAGTATAATTTATGATTTGTTTATTAATCATAATCTCAAATGAATATTAAATTTTAGAAGAGTTGTAGTATTCTTAAATGAAAAAAACACAAATAAATTGATTTTATATAATTAATTGTATGATTCTTTTAATTAATCTCTTATATTTTCTAATTGTTTGTGCAAAACATATTCAGTTACTATTACAAATAGGGTTAGGATTATAGTTCAATTAGGGTTAGATTTATAGGTTAGTGTTAGAGTTTAATTAGGAGTGTAATTCAATTAGGGTTAAGAATATGATTCAATTAGTGTTTAATTAAAGATAAAATAAATTTTTGAGTTAGGGTTAAATTATGGTTTTAGGTCAAACATGATTAGGGTAAGGGTTAGGTATAAAGGTAAATTGGAGTTAGGGTTAAGGATAATTAGGCTTAGAGAGAACTTTTATTAGAGTTAAAATAGGGTTAGGATAAGGTTTAAGATTAGTGTTCAATTTAGGTTAGAGATTATTATGTGTTAAATTTAGTATTCAATTAAATTTTATAATTAACATTCAATTAGTATTTAATAAGATTACAAATTAATTAGGGTTATGACTCAATTAAAGTTACGGTTACAAAATTATTAATCTCTTCTATTTGCTGATTGTTTGCAAAAAAACGTACTCAATTATTATTACAAATCTAAACGGCAAGTACTAGCCACTACGTGGCGATTGTTATATCTATTACTCTATTAAAAAATCAAATTACTATTTACATATTGTTAGTCCTCCCTTATTTTCTTTTGAGTTTCGATTCTAAAGTCGTCCTTTAATTTTTATTTTCCTTTTCAGTTGTGTGTTTCCTTCCTTTGAACTTAAGTGATTGAACCTTGTCTTAGTTCAAAGTTCAAGTTCAATGCCCACTTTAAAGTTAGTTGTCTTCGCGGCTTTGTTTCATGGTAAAGGCAAGCGCTTTGTTGAAAGTTCATGTTGAACTTGAACCTTTTGGTTCAAGGTTCAAGGTTCATAGTTGGTTGTGCGTCAGTTATACCTTTTCTCATTTGTTGTCTTTTGTTTTTATGTCGTGAAGATTGATTTATGTTATGTTCTATGTTCTTCCTCAGAGTTGAACTTGAACCCTTGAACCTTTAGGTTCTTGGTTCAAGCTTCAAAGTTTGAAATTCATAGTTCGAGGCTTCATTTAGAAGTGGTGCGCATATCATGGAGGGAAAATGACGGTGGGAAAGGGAATATTCTGTGTAGTCTAAGATGTTAGTTTCTAATTATGGCAAATAATCATGGTAATTCATGTGACATGTAATGGAGTGACCCGAAATTAAATGCATGTTGGATATCCATCAAATCAGGTGTCAATTCACATGAGCTTACTTAATTAGTACAGCTAGCTAGGATTTGAGTGAGATTTTATTCTTTTTTTTTGTTGCAAAAGCTAGCAATCTCTCTAGTACTTTCTCAGTAGCTGTGAAAGCGAAGGAGGCCTGAGGTATTGTATCTGCACTCAGAAGGTTTCAAGAATTTGATGTTAGGATCAGGTGAGTTTCAATTGTTTCTTCTTCTACTATATTTTCTTGCTAAGAAGTTGGTTATTGTCTATTTCCTTTGTTGTAATAGTGAAATTCATTTTATTCCCAAAGTTGTTTGATAAGTATGAGAGGGCCATCATGAGGCCAACTCTGCCGAAATTGGGTTGTACTTCTTGTTTGATTAGCTCACTACCGGAGATGGGTGACACTTCACCGGTGCAAGCAAACCTCACTAACTTCCTAGAAAGAGCTAAGAATCCAGCTCAAAATTCCATGATGGAGAAAATTGTAAGAAGTGGTCTGATTGAAGCTGTTGCATTTCCTATTGCGGCACCGTGCCCGGAGCTGGTTTTAGAATGCATGAACTGGTATGATGCAGAACAAAGGTGTATTAGGGCTATCAATGGAGAGGTGTTGTTGAAAATTGATAGGGATACTATAATGGCAGCCATGGGAATTCCCCATAAGGAGTCGTACGAAGACTGGACAATTGCTACTTTATACTCTTTCTTCTCTGAGAAGAGTGTTGGCTTGATGATGGTTGTAATGAATGACTTCATATGTTGCCATTGATGGAGCATGTACACACATACATATGTCTATCTACCGGTGTTACTTCAAATTTATTTGTATTATATTGCTATCAGTATTAGAAGTTTTTCTTATGATGATGTCAAACTGGTACATATCGTCAACCGGTATATACAGGAATGTCTTGACACCAACCTGAAGATCCAGTGGAGATTATCAAAGAACCAATGGAGGACAATCGGTTTATATGTTGACAAAGATTAACTCTAACTGGTATCGGTGTTCCAACTGGTATTCATTGATTATGTGATGAGTTATCACTGATCGTGATGAGTTATCCTAACCGACAAATTTTGGAAGTATTTTGTGATGAGTTATGTTTGATTGTCTAGATACACTGCACCTAGGAAATTGTGATATAATTCCTAAGGCCAACATGAAATCTAAATGTCTATATAATGACATTATGATGAACTATTTTGTATATATGATGAGATATGATATGAGATGATTTGATGCAAAGATAGAAGAGTTAAGTCGGAGAGTATGTTGGTAATGCAATTTTGAGTATGCAGAAGAGGATCTATTCAAGCAAGTTGTGCTACTTCTAGATCACACCACCTATTGTTTTCTTATCACTACAACAGTCAAATCCCCTAATTAGGTAAGCTCTAACAAGCTTCATTGTACAAATCCTTTAACAAGGTGAACCATTAGTTTGGATTCAGAAATCATCTACCGAGGTTATTCCTAACAGGGTACTACCTTTAACAGGGTATAGCTCCTAACAAACCTTTGGGATCTTTAACAGGATTCACTCCTAGCAGAGCATTTTTGTAGACCTTAACTAATAAATTACCTATTACTGCAGATAGTTAACTTGTGAGTCTCATCTCATCGTGGTTTGTCCCGTTTGGGTTTTCCACATATAAACACTTGTGTTGTGGTGGATGTTTTACTTATTGTGGATTCACTAATATTATTTTGGATTATATGCATAGTGTTTAACAAACTTGTTAAGTATATCTACAGTTCAGTGTTTAAAGTAATATTGTTTTTGGTGTCACTGATTCACCCCCCCCCCCCTCTTAGTACTTTAGAAGTATATCAATTGGTATCAGAACCTAACTTCTTTAAGGCTTGATCGCTTGGAAGGAAACCCTAAAGCCACCATGGGGATATGAGCTACTTCGAGATGGCTAGACTGTTTGAAGCTACCAAGGATGAGCTTGAAACCCTAAGGGTCGGATTCAAAGCATCACAAGTCAAAAGGAGAGAACTAACTGAACAACTATTGGAAATATCTTATAATAGTTCTTCAGATGAAGCTAATATTGATGCATTAGCCGAAGAAGTTGAAAAACTAAATGGAGAGAAGATAAATCTGAGAAGAGAGTTAGAAGCCCTAACTATCCACATGAGTCAAGAGCTGGAAGCTAGGAAGGCAGTTGAAGATCTTGTCAAAGAAAGAGATCATGAAATTGCAAAGATCAAACAAGAGAATGCAACCTTGTATGAGCATTGGCATGCAGAGAAAGAAGAGAAAGAGGTCTTGCAACTAGATCTTGAAATGGCATCATCTCTAAAAGAGACTCTTTCAAAACATAATGAAGATCTTACCAGAGAACTCATTGAAGCCAATGGAAAGCTAGAAAAGTTCAACAAAAGTTATACCATGTTGGATGAGCAAATCCAATCACAAAGGATAAAAGGTGATACTTTTGGACTAGGTTTTAACACATTTGAGAAAGGAGAGTCTTCTGGTACAAAGAACAACATTCACAAGGCCAAAACTGCTCCTAAGGCTAACTAGCCTACCGGTAAGAAAGTTTTTAAACCTATTTGCTTTGTCTGTAATAAGCCTAGAAATACTGCAAATGTGTGTAGAAGCAAACCCATTGGAAATATAAATTACAATACAAATACTAGGTATGTATATAAGAGATTGAAGGTTATTGTTTCACATGCAATATGTATGGACATAGATCAGTTGAATGTAGATATGGAGCAAATAATCCAGTACCTCACATGAATCCAAGACCTAATGGCAACTGGATGAGAACCTATGATAACCGGGGTAACATGAACTAGCAAAGACCCTATGCCAATTGGTTTAGTCCATTTGAGATGGAAAAGGTAACTAATGTCATTTGCACGATTTGTAACAATTATGGTCATGTGGCTATGAATTGCAGAAGGAGAACTGGAAGAGGCAATGCAGGACCTTGGAGATCATTTGGAATGGCATGCTATCATTGTCATAAACCAGGACACATGGTGTAGTTATATAGATCTAGAAAGAACAAATTGGTTAATCATTCTAATGATCAAAAAGGAAAGCAGAAGGTAAATGTTGAGGAAACCAGAGAAGAGATGAACCGAATTTGGAAAAAGAAGAGTGATGATGTACCTGAAGAAGAATCCAATCCTTCACCTAGTATGGAGAATCTTGAACCGGTGAATTGAGCCTTTCAACAGGGCTAAGGGGAGCATAGCGGTAAATCTATTTCTAGACCCCTTGAAAGTAGAGTGGTAAGAGAGTTTGAATTTTGAGTTGTTATATGTGAAATCTTGATATCTTTTGTCAAACTATTTTTCAAAAGTTCATCAACTGGTTTTACACTTGTTAATATTGGAGGCATCGTTAAGCGATATATTAGGGTTTGTAACCCTAATGGTCGAGCATTTAATGCAGTAGGTAAAATAGATAAAAGCGAGTTTTACTTTGTTATTTTTACCCTATATGCATTCGAGAGAAAATTCTTGAACACTTGCAAAGCGAAGGGAGAATTGCTAGCTGGTTTTAGTCGAATTCATGTTGTGATTTGCATGATTGAAGTTGATTTGAAGGTTAGTGAAGGCTGAACTGGTATGCATTTGAGAAATCAACTGGTAACCGAGGCAACACGTGTAAGTTGAGGTATTTCTTTATAAATCTCGCTTCGAATCTAGTTTATCTAAAATGGCTTCATCATCTAAGCAAGTAGAGAGGTTAATGATCCATCAGAACCTATGGAGGTTGTAGAGTTGGAACGAATTGTGTCTTATAATTCTTTATCTCAAGTTCCTGATGCACTCATTATAAAAGGAGATTTGTCAAGCTACATTGATTGTAAAATTGAAGATTTAGGATCATTATCAATTTATTCTCAGTTGAAAACCCTTTGTGATAAGAGCGGAAAGATTTAACCTGAGTATATTAGGGTTTATGAGAAAGGTTTTCATAATGCAACTTATTTTCTTGAGGATTTTGAAGAGGAACATATCCGAATCATTTTGAGTCGTGTTCATGGTGACAACATGTGTTTGGAAAGAACACACACTACAACCAAGGAGGCTATTCAAGCTGTGACTAGTTTTTGGTCAATTAGTGAAGTGCCTAAGTTGAGGCGAATTTCTAAGGAAACAGTAACCACTTTAACCTCGTCAACCTCTGATGGGTGCGTTTTTTCTGTCAATAACATTAAGGATCCATTAGTTAAACTGGCTACTATGGTTATAGGCCAACAAATATTCTATTCCAGTAGAATGAACAGTGTACCATCTGCAGCAGTGCATACTGCTTATAAAATGATTGTTGAGAATGCAAATTATGACCTCTGTGAGGCCATAAGAAGTCAATTGACGTTGAATCTTTAGTCAATCAAGGAGGACAATAGTCAGAAGTTCAAATTTGGTCAGTTACTGATTGGTCTATTCTTTTACTTTCAAATTTTCCTATCGAGAATTGGTGATTTAGAATGGTCTAAAGACCTATCGGTAACCGCTCAAATCAAGAACAACATTAAGGCTGTTAAAAACACCTTCTAGGCTGCAATGAATAGATATTTCAATGAATTTTAGAAGAAAATGAGTATGAGGGTAAGGCTACCTGAGGATGTGGTGAAAAACTTTACTAAGGACATCATTTTCACAGTCACCACTGATTTCTGTCTGATGGAAGCTATTGAATCGAGAGAAGATGAAATGGAAGACATGAGCTATGAAGTCAAATATGACTTATTGATTGGTTATGCCAATAACCTGTTGGCATCTCCAGTGGACAAAAATAAGAAAAGATTGGATATTGTTGAGGAGCAAACTGCAAAAGCTGAAACCAGTAGTGCTCCAACTAGTAGTGGTAAAGGAAAGAAGAAAAAGGCTAAGCAACTGCCTCCGGTGAAAAAAAGTACTGGAGTGACACAAAGTGTCCAAACAAAAAAGGAACTGACACCTAAGGTATACATAAAGAAGCATACTACAACAAAGAAAAGAGGTTGACAACTGATTCTCCAAGAAGAATCTGATGAAAGTGATATTGAGGAAGAACCAAAGAAGATAAAGGCAACTGACAAGAAGTTTGAACCAGTTGAAACTATTCCCATTAATGCTTTGTCTTACAAGCCTATGTCTAATTTTGAGAGAATGGTAAAGACATTGGGAAGAAATAGATTTGATAATGTCAAAGAAAATTTTGATTCATTTGATGAAGATCAGAAGGAACAAATTGTTCAACGGGTAATCAGTTATTTGTGTCATTACAATCGATTACCTCATGATCTTGAGAAATATGTTTCTGATTCGTTATATACTATTCTTTTGAATGAATGGGAGGAAGCTATGAAGAATGAAAAATAAATTATTGATAATGTGTTTTTGCAATATTTTCCTGATTTGTCAAAAGATGAGTTAATTGCATTGCTTGAAAAACACAAATCTCTATTTCCTTTTAAGTCAAGGAGATTGAAACTACTTAGTGGGAAGGTGCAACCTGTTGAAGTTGATACTCATCAGATAGCGAAGGAAATTCAAAGAATGCATCAACTAATAGAGTCCCAACAGGATAATGAACAAGATACTGAGGACTTGCCGGAAATGGATGAGGAAGAAATAGTGCAAACTGATATTGTCTATCCTATCAAGAAGAAAGATGACACTACCTCCCAACCGGTATTTTTTGTTGATGATATTCAAGATACAATTGATCTATCTGGAAACATCATTGTACCAGATATGCAACCACCTAAAATCACTAATTCACAGGTCAATACAGTAAAGATACCGATAACTCAACCAAGTGTGGATATTCCACCCCCACCGGTAAATGATCAGCAAGTGAAACCCCAACTCCCACCGGTTTCATAGACTACTCAGGAGGAACCTGCTGAAAAAGTTGCTAAACAGATAGCTGAACAGGAGAAGGAGAAAGGACAAGAGGAAGAGAAGACTAATAAGGTGACATATGTTGAACCAGAAAAGGCATTGATCAAACAACAAAATGATGATGATGACTCATTTTGCATCAAAGGGCCAATAAATGTTGATAACATGAGTGCATCAGAATTGTTGGAGTCTGCAAATGTAATGCAATCCAAAGCTCAGAAGAAGAGGCTTAAAGAACAAAGAATGGAGGCCGAAACCATTCAAAATGTTGTTGATATTCTATCAAGCCTTCTACCAGAAACTGCTACAGGGAACTTGTCAACTCCCATTGGCAAGCTTGGCCAATTGGTTGTTGATGCCTCTGACCAACTTAAGTCCCTTGAGGAAGCAACACAGACCTATGCAGAGAAGAGCTACAGGAAGAAGCACGGAGAACAAATCACGAAGGATATTGATACAGGGAGAATTGCCCTATCACTAAATAAGGATTTGTTAAGAAAAGCTATTGAAATGGGAGGGAAAATTCTTGCATTTACATCCAATATTTCATTCTTTTATACTGATATCAATCAAAGGCCAACAGAAATTGAGCAAGAACTGGAAAGGATATGTCATGCTTACATCCCTTTACAGGATTCCATTTTAGCTTTTGGCAAATTTGTGGATGATTTGCAAAACAAGTTAGATGTCTGTGATTGTGAACAGGCAAAAAGACTCCAATCTCTGAAGGAGTTGAAGAATTTACTCAGACCAAAAGTGGACATGTTACAAAGAGCATACAAGAATGCAAAGGCAATTTTGGCTACTCCAGAGACGTGTACACTTGATTCAATGGAAGAATTATGTACACAGGTCATGACTACAATCAAGCTCATTGAAACCTTGCTGGAGACATGGGAAAATGACTTTTCTCAATTGAAGCGTATTTTTAGTGACATTTTTCTGAGAATTGCAATGAACAATCCTTAAATTCAGACTTTCAATTTTTGTATATGTAAAATTTTGCTATAAATTTTTGCTATATATGTATATATTTTACTTTTTCAATTTTGCATTGTTGTCAAAGGGGGAGTAGATATATGTATGTGTTGTGAAATTTTTTTGTATTGTTAAGGGGGAGGAGTACAAAAATACATGTGTACATTTTTTTTGTAAGCACACTTAGCTGTATAGTTTGAAAATTTTCTAAGTGTTGCCATCAATGCCAAAGGGGGAGATTGTTGGCTTGATGATGATTGTAATGAATGACTTCATATGTTGTCATTGATGGAACATGTACACACACATATGTCTATCTACTGATGTTACTTCAAATTTATTTGTATTATATTGCTACCGGTATTAGAAGTTTTTCTTATGATGGTGTCAAACTGGTATATACAGGAATGTCTCGACACCAACCTGAAGATCCAACGAAGATTATCAAAGAAGCAATGTAGGACAATCGGTTTATATGTTGACAGAGATTAACTCTAACCGGTATCGGTGTTCCAACTGGTATTCATTGATTGTGTGATGAGTTATCACCGGTCGTGATGAGGTATCCAAACCGACAAATTTTGGCAGTATTTTGTGATGAGTTATATTTGATTGTCCAGATACACTGCACCTAGGAAATTGTGATATAATTCCTAAGGCATACATGAATTTTAAAAATCTATATAATGATATTATGATGAACTATTTTGTATATATGATGAGATATGATGTGAAGACAACAGAGTTAAGTCAGAGAGTATATTGGTAATGCAATTTTGAGTACGTAGAAGAGGATCTATTCAAGCAAGTTGTGCTACTTCTAGATCACACCACCTGTTATTTTCTTATCACTACAAAAGTCAAATCCCCTAACCGGGTAAGCTCTAACAAGCTTCATTGTACAAATCCTTTAACAAGGTGATACATTAGTTTGGATTCATAAATCCTCTATCGAGGTTACTTCTAACAGGGTACTACCTTTAATAGGGTATAGCTCCTAATAGAACTTTGGGATCTTTAATAGTCTTCGCTCCTAGTAGAGCATTTTTGTAGACCTTAACCGATCAGTTACCTATTACTGCATATAGTTAACTTGTGAGTCTCATCTCACAGTGGTTTTTCCCATTTGGATTTTCCACGTATAAACACTTGTGTTATGGTGGATGTTTTACTTATTGTGGATGCACTGATATCATTTTACATTACATGCATAGTGTTTAACAAACTTGTTAAGTATATCTACTGGTCAGTGTTTAAAGTAGTATTATTTCTGGTGTCACTGATTCACCCCCCCTCTCAATGTTTTATAAAGTCTATCCAAGAGCACCTACAAAAGCATAATTCCTAGAGACTGGTTGTTGAAAATCCAAAAAGGAGGTTCCAAGTTGCCGAGGGCACTCACCAAAGAACATTTTATAACAAAAGTGCGGAATATTGTTATTTTGCGGAACAGATTGAAGGGAAATGCTCATGCCTTTTATTGGGAAGATTGGATGTATTTCTACATTCAAGTTATGTTGAATGGAAGCACTTATCTAGATTGGGGACAAGATATTGCAGAGAGATTACATGAGGGCTCAAACAAATTTTTAGGGATGTGTGGTTTTTATATATCCTTGTACTTGTTTTATATGCTTGCTTGCACTCGAGACTGGAATGGGTTATACCATGAACTCTGGGTTGATGGGATAAGGGTTTACGAATACTATCCTCACCCGCAATAGCAGAAATATGTTGAAAGCTTCGTGAGGTGGAATGATATTTTTGCAGGTAGATTGGTTTATGAGTTGCAAGGTAACCTAAACAAAAGATTATCAAAAAATGCGATGGAATTTGTAGGTATCTATGGTAGTTTCTTCATTCAGTTTGCTCAGTTCACTTATGTTAGGGTTGGTGGCTTTCAGGGTGAACCTTTCAGGTTACCCAGGTATGCTCTTGATAGTTATGTTTTGATTGAAGTCAGTCGACAGCTCACCTACATTGATAAGAGAAATGAAAGGAAATCTAGAGTTGTCTTTCCAGTAGCGCTAGGATATTATAGTTGTAGATCTATTTTAGATGCCTTAAATCTTGAACTTGAATTCAAAAAGTTCAATTTGCAGGCATATGTCACTAGATGCAAATTTGATAGCCAAAGGTTTGCCATAAAAAACTTGAATGTTGATATTGATTTTTGTCATGAACCTCAGTTGGAAGACTACTGAGAGAACTATAATGATGAGTTTGAAGTTAGAAAGAGATTGTGGTCTAGGTTCACAGTTCAACAGATTGTAACGATGGGTCTATCTATGAATGTCTCTAATGTACAGGATCTGATGAGGGTGAAGAAGTTGTTGATCCTGAGTTTAATGAGAAGATACATGGGCAACCTATTCCTGAAGTTGATTGGGATAGAAAAGGAGATGACAACATTCAAGCTATAACCTTCAATGTTATTAGATGGATTGAAAGATGGCTAAAGGACCGTCATTTTAGACAATAGCCCATTTATGCACCTAAGAGTAGAAAAGTTGGTCAAACTCATGCAACTTCACAAGTATCTTTTCCCTCTTCTAAAATTTCTATTGATGTTGCAAGTAATGAAAAACAGAGGACCGAGAAAATCAAAATTACAAACTTAGGAGAAACTTCTCTAAGTTCCTCCCCTGCTCGTGTCACACGATCCTGTATCAAGAAGAACAGTCAGAAACTCCCTACAAATCCAGTTGTAGTAAATTTGGACTCCGAAGAAGAAATTCAAGGAATGATGGATGCCTAGATTCAGGACAAGCTTATTGTTGGTGCTACTGACAAGGGAAAGGAAACTCAAGAAGCTAAGGATTCTGTAAACACCATGGTTGTTGTTATCACTAACCAACAATCACCTCCAACCCAAGGAAACATCTCCTATCCCCAAATGGTTAAGTATCTCATTTAGAAAGAAAGGAAATGTAATTCCAATCTCTATTCCAATAGAAGACATGGTTAGTAAATGTTTGGGGAGAACATCAAAGTCTAAGATACTTAAAACTGGAGAAATGATAGACGTGGATGATCAAACAGGACATTGGGTTGCAGATGTAGCTTTACCCCCAATGGATAAAAATGTCGAGACCATCACTGAAAAATATTTTTTTATTGAGAAGATTGATTTAGGGGTGACCTCTCGAGCTACAGATGCTAAACACCTGGAGACCTCCACTAAGAGAATTCTGACTAGGACTTGGAAGGATGAAAAGGATAAAAATGAAATGAAACAGATTTTATAATGCAGATGGCCTAGTATATCAATTCCATACCGGATCCCAATCCACAACCACTTTCCCAAGTACTTTTGTCATTTGATCCAAAGTCACCAATGAACCAGAAATTGCTTGATCAGGTTGAGAGAAGTTAGATGGTAGAAGATGTCTTTAGTGAGTGGTTGGATCAATTGCTCGGCAAGGTACAAGCTACATCTCTTATCTGATTAAGGTATTTGGAAGTGCAGAGTCTGTGGGCAAGGAGTTAGAAACATAAATAATTGCTTGGGAAAAAGAGAAAAACAAATGGGTATGTAAAGAAAATATTGAATAGAGGAACTCAATTATTGAACACGGGCATGAAGAATCAATCAAACTTTTGAAGGAGTTAAAAGAACTGATTAATATTATGCAGAAAGATATGAAGTGCATAGATATTCAACCCCTGAAAGATGATAGGCAGAAACTTGAAGATTCAACTAATATGATTCAAGCCTTCATATGATTCAAGCCTTCAAGGATCTAGTTCAACAAATACAGGAAGCAAAATCCTTAACAATTGAAGATTTCTTGAAAATTACATGAATTGAATCCATGCTAGTTGTTTGCTTTGATAATATTGAGACACATAAGGGCAAAGTTGTATAGGTGAGAAAGGAGAAGGAGGTTTGGAAGTAGTGAATACTTCATATTGGTCTTCCGCATTATCAGCTCATCCTCAACTTCTCTATAGCTCATTTGGAATGGCGCAATATCCGTAGCACTTCTTCGCCTCAGGAGAAACAGGTGGAGGCCACATTGACTGTAGGAGCTTGATCACATAGTTGTTGCTCGTGGCTTATGGCACTTTTCTTGTTTAGTAGTTGCTTTTTAGTTATAGGGATAGACTTCTTTGACTCTGAAGGAGGGTTAATCTTTTTACTCTGGTTTTAATTGTAACCAACTATCATAGTCTGGTGGCTATATATATTTGGTTGTAAGCCTTGTAAAAGGTTTGAGAATTTTTTGTTAAGATAGGACATAAGCTTTATATTTTGCAGTGCTATGTATTCTGGAGGAAAGACAAATTGATCTGTGAATGAAATTGCAACATTTTTCATTTTATAAATCTGTGTATTTATGAATCGAAGTGTGAATCTCTGTGAAGATTTGATTTAATTCGAAAATTTGTCATCTTCCTAATACAATGTATGTGAATGTGCAAAAGGAAAAGCTTTTGAAATGTTTGTCTTGTCGATTAGAGGAATGAAAGTCTGTGATATTTTAAAAGAAATATGTGCTTAGAAACATTTGCGGTGTTCATTTCGTGTTGACATATGAATGCTTAAATACCTTTATTGCTTTCTGGTAAAAAGTGTGCATAGAAATTGTCGTAACCTAAGCTTATTGAAAATCATTCTTGGGGAGTTGTACCCGTATATAGAGGTTAACTATTTAAGCAGTTATCCAACTGTTGGTGTGTTTTGTCTTTTATTTATGGGCATGCAAAAGTTAACGAATTAAAATATGTAAAAGACAAATCTATTAACCAACAGATTTTTGGCGACTCTGCTGGGGAGTCGAATAGTAGATTAGATACAATCATAAGGTGCATAGGGTTGTCTTGTGATTAGCTTAAGTATTCATCCTGTGTGTGTATTGAAGGGACTTTTTGTAAATAGGCTGGAGTCAAGAAGATATACAAGGTCCCAGAGGCGTGAAGGAGTGTTTGATTTTGTATTTCAAGAATTACAAAATTTAAATTTTTCTACTTCCTTTACACCCGGAAGAAGAGCAAGAAGTAGACCTCCAAGCTCCTCTCCTGTTTTACCTATATCTTCCATTTGTCACACCCTACATTTACATGGTGTTGTCCTTTCTACTGTAATCAATCCCACGCCTTTGAATATTGTTTTACCCATGACTGCTAATAACCCTTGCGTACCAACTGTATGGCCACTTGCTCTTGGAGCAAATTTAAATCCCTTACCGAAAGGATCAAGAGATCATTTACCCAAGTTTAGTGGTAATGGGAAGGTCACGATTGATTGCCATTTGAATACCTTCAATGTGGCTTGTGGTGTGTTAGCAATCCAACATGAAGATGTAGTTGTAAGATTATTTGTTCAAACATTGACTGAAATTGCCGCATATTGGTTTTACCATTTACCTAATGGTGATATTACAAATTGGCAAGATTTCAAGACAAAATTTGAAGCTAGATTTGAATTAACTGGGGATGAACACTCACTTTGGCTCAATTAGCACAATTGAAAAAGGAGATCCCTGAAACAATGAGGGATTTTGTGGCTAGGTTTGATAAGGTAGTCCATAAGATCCCGGGTACTCAAAGACTCTCTGATGATAACTTGAAGTGTTTCTTTATTAACTCAATGCCTTCAAAAATAGGTTTTTTGATCTGTAGGCAAAGAGTGCAAAATTTAGTAGCCGCCAAGACTTTAGCTGTAGAATTGGAGGATGATTTAATTACTGCAGGAAAGTGGAAGAGGGAAATTCAAACTGTTGGCTCGCCGGCATCAACCTCAACAACTTCATCAGACCCTATGATTCAGAGGTTGATGAATGATGTGACAACACTAAAGAGACAATTGCCTAAATCCAATACAACTTATCCACAGACCTATCAAGATATCCCAAGGAGATTTCTAAATCAGTCAACACTACAATTACCTCCCACGCAGCAAAGACTAGCTATTGAAGCGCCTCCACCAAAAGCTAACATGTGTATTTTTCATCTCACTAGTGACCATGATGGAAGTTATTGCCCAAAGATGGTGCGTTATGCCCAATTGATTGGTTCTAAGGATGTGCTTAGTGAACCGAGTGAAGAAGAATCTTTTAGGCAGCCCGACGACTCTGAAATCCACTTCCTGGAGTATGAGTTAGATTCAAAAAGAGGAGGTGATATTTTGGTTACCTTGGAAGATCCTTCCTGTGTTGTGCTAACCAGAATCAATTGGATGTCAAACCTCAAGGTGTTCCTTTGTCTTCTATTGTGAATCTCAAAGGTAAGGAGATTATTTCTCAGTTTCATAATAATAATTTCAAATCTCAAAAACCTCAGTTATTGAAATCTGTAGAGGCTAAGGGTTCGTTTGATATTGTAGAATTCTGTAAATCCTCTCGGATTAAAATTACACCAGTAGAATATCTTAAATCAAATCCCAAAGAAATTGGTAGGTTGGTTAGGTTTGTGAAAGGAAATAATGCATATGTACAAGCTGACATGATACAACAATCAGTTAATGCTACATTGTCCTTCCAAGGAGATGTGTCAACTCATCCTGCTGCCCATGAAGCTTTCCTTGAAATAGTTGCCCATCAAGCGAATGATATTTTATTTGTCCTTGAATCAAAACCTGAGCCTTTTTATATATCCTTGTTCGTAAATGGTCATAAACTAAATAATTATATTATAGACTCGGGTGCCTCAAATAACATCATGTCATCTGCAGTAGCCAAGGCCTTGGGATTATCCTTGACAAAAACCTTTGGTAGGTGTTATTCGATGGACTCCAAACAAATACCCTTGTTAGGACAAATCAAAGATGCTCTAGTGGTCCTTGCTACTCATCCAGATAAAAGAATTAAGTTAACCATTTTGATAGCTGACATTCCTGCGAGTTACGACATGTTGTTAAGTCGTACATTTTGTAGAGACCTGGGGGGTGAGATTAAAATAGATTGGTCTTAGGCCACCATTCCTATAGGGAAACAATGAGTCTTTTTGCAACCTGAGCCCAAATCTAAGTTCATTGTTTTTCCTTCTGATGATCCAAAGGCACAAATATTGTATCATGAATGTCAATTTGGGAATTATATGATCTTATCTGATAATGAAGCTACAAGAAATCTATCATATCTAAGGCATTGGAGGATTTATGGTTGCTGGAATTCGATGGAAGTTGTGCAACATCAAGTTTTGGAGCTAGGATAGTTCTTATTCCTTTCTCTGGCAAACATATTCCGTTCTCATTCAAGTTGGAGTTCAAGAACACAAATAATACTGCCAAGTATGAGGCCTTGTTGTTGGGATTAGCCGAAGCGAAGAAACTGGGAGTGAAGCTATTGCAAGTTAAGGGAGATGCAGAGTTGATTGTGAAACAAGTTAGAGGGTTGTTCAATGTAAAGAATGAGAGGTTGAGGCACTACCGGAATAGAGTTTGGGATGAAATTGAGGGTTTTGATGCATTTTCTATCGAGGCTATTCCCAGAGAACATAATTCTAAAGCTAATTCTTTGACAGTATCAGCTTCCCTTTTGATTCCTCGTCCTGAGTTTACAAATGATACCTACTAAGTGGAATTGATATATCGACCTAGTGTACCTGATAATTTAGAATTTTGGCAGGTCTTTGAAAATGACAAGCAAATCAAAAACTTTTTGCATTGCAAAAAAATGTTCACTGCCACTTTCTTTAAAGGGTCAAACGTTGAGTGCAAGGAGTTTTCACCAAAACTGGGTCAAGAAATAAATGATGGAGTAATACAACTAAAAGGAAATAAGATTCATTAAAGGGTTAGTCTCTTTAGAACATCTCTTTGATCGTCATGATGCCTTTAGTAAGAAAAAAGATGAGTGAATTCCTACAATCCAAGATGCTAGTGGTTATGAACGAGTTAATATTGGAACTAAGAAGGATCCTAAGTATGTTAACCTAGGAAAATGTTGTGCACCTACAGAGAAGGAAAGGTTCATAAATATCCTGTTGGAATATAGAGACATTTTTGCCTGGTGCTATGATGACCTGAAAAACTTCAGAGACGGAAAATTTCAACACCATATTCCTTTGAAGCCTGGAACAAGTCCTTTTCGACATAAATTAAGAAATTTGAACCCCAAAGTTGCTAAAGCCATATTGCATGAGGTAGATAAAATGTTGAAGGCTAGAATCATATATCCTATTCATCATTCCACTTGGATAGCCAACATAGTTCCAGTTTGTAAGAAAAATGAGGAAATAAGAATTTGAATCAAGCTAGCTTGAAAGAAAATTACCCATTGCCTGCTATGGATCATATTTTGTAGTCAGTCTCAGGTTCAGAAATGATGTCTATGTTTGATGGCTTTTCTGGTTATAATCAAATCAGTGTTTCATAAAATGACCAACACAAAATAACCTTCATCACTCCTTGGGGTACTTTCGCTTACAACATGATGTTGTTTGGCTTGATAAATGCTGGAGCAACCTTCCAGAGGGCTATGGACTTGTCTTTCGGTCATCTGAAAGATAAAGTAATTGTTATATACCTTGATGATTTAACTATCTTTTCGAAGAGAAGAAAACATCACCTAAGAGGCTTAAGGCAAGTATTGCAGAGATGTCGGGAGCATGGAGTGTCATTGAACCCGAAGAAGTCAGTGTTCGGGGTCACTGAAGGCAAATTACTTGGTCACATCATTTTTAATGAGGGAGTTAAAGTGGATCTTGAAAGGGTAAAGACAATTCAGTAGTTAAGTCTACCATCTAGTAGGAATGCAGTTAGGTCCTTCTTTGGACAGGTGAATTTTTTGAGAAGATTTGTTCCGGATTTTGCAGAGACCACGAGATACATTATGAACTTGATGAGTGAAAAACAAGTATTCAAGTGGAGTGACGAGGGGAAAAAGGCATTTGAACTGATAAAAGAAGCTATAGCTTAAGTAGCTACCCCTGTTAATCCGGATTTTAAGAAAGATTTTATTATCTGTTGTTATGCCTCAGAACATACCGTGTCAGCAATTTTGTTGCTGAAGAATGAAGAAAACAAAGAAGTTCCAATATCCTTCATGAGTGTTCCTCTCGAGAAACATGAATTGAAATATTCACTGATGGAGGAACAAGCATTTGCTATTGTGAAAGTTGATATTCTTCATTCCCATGCGGTAGTGTATGTACCACACTCTGTTGTTAAGAGCATTTTAACACAACAGGATACCAAAATGAACAATAGAGCCTCATGGGTGTCTAAGATACAGGAGCTCAATCTAGACGTCAAACCAACTAAATTGGTGAGAGGACAAGGATTGTGCAAATTAATTGCAGAAAGCAAAAGTGAAGTGAATGAGGAACTGCCTTTAGCCCTATTTATAGGACTTCAAGACACTTGGTTCACAGATGTTGCATATTACATGACTTATGGAGACTGTCCAGTGCATCTCTCTCTGAGAGAAAAATAGAATCTAAGATTTAAAGACTGATAAATACGTCATTTTTGATGATGTGTTGTATAGGAAGGGGTTGGATGGCACTTTCCTACACGGCGTAGATAAGTTACTTCAAGAGCCACTGTTGAAAACTTTTCATGATGAAGCCCGTGGTGATCATTTTTAATGAACAGTAACTACTTATAAAATCTTGAGAAATTGTTATTATTGGCCAGGTATGTTCAAGGACGCTTATGCCTGGGTAGCTAAGGGCGAAAAGTGTAAGTTATTCACTGGGAAGCCACAACTTGCAACATTGCCTCTCAAACCTGTAGTTATTGATGAACCGTTTAAATAGTGGGGTTTAGATTTTATAGGTCCATTGTCACCTACTTAAAGTGTTGGACATACGCACATATTGATAACCACTGATTACTTCACCAAATGGGTTGGAGCCATTCCAGTGTGGAAGACAACTTTTGAGGTAGTTTGCAATTTTCTTAAAGAAAATATTCTAGTTCATTTTGGGGTCCCTCAGAAGATTGTGGCTGATAACGCAACCAATTTCTCTTCTACCAAGATCTTATTGTTTTGTTATGATCATGGGATATCTCTTGCTCGTTGTTTAGATTATTACCCACAGGGTAATGGCTAGGCGGAGTCAAGCAATAAAAATTTGATAAACATTATGAAGAAGTTGGTGAGTGAAAAATTCAAAGACTGGCACAAAAGATTGTATGAAGCTCTATGGGCGGATCACACATCTCCAAAAAGAGCCATAGGAATGTCACCTTTTGAACTAGTGTATGGCATGGGAGCTCAAGTATCACTTCCCTTAGAACTTGCAACTTCAAAGTTACAAACAGTTGTGGAAGATGCATATTTTCAAGATTCTCTAGAGAAGAGAATTATGCATTTAATTAGGATTGAAGAAGAAATAGATAAATTGGTAGATCAGATTACAGAACATCAGATGTGGGTCAAGAAAATATTTGATAGGAGAGCCAGGCCACGAAAATTTATGCAACGTGATCAAGTTTTACTTTGGGACAGAAGAAGAGAACCAAAAGGAGCACATGGGAAGTTCGAGTCACTATGGAAAGGACCATTCTTAATTCAAGAGGTAAAAGGGCCCAATTCTTTCAAACTAGCATACTAGGATGGTACTGTTCTTCCCATGTCCTATAATGTGCAGGATTTGAAATTATATCAATTGTAAGCAGGAGTCCCCTGCAAGTCTTGTACATAAGTTTTTTTGTGTTCGGTTAATTGTTTCGGTTCTGTTTTATTTTTGCTTCGGTCCTTTTGATTAAAAGATTGTTTACAAAACCAAAGATCCCGGGGTTCATGTCTTGGTCCCTTGTTGTCCCAGTCCCCAGTCAGAGCCAATGTTGGTCCTCCCTTCTTTTCTTTTGAGTTTCAATTCTAAAGTCATCCTTTAATTTTTATTTTCCTTTTTGGTTGTGTGTTTCCTTCCTTTGAACTTAAGTGATTGAACCTTGCCTTAGTTCAAAGTTCAAGTTCAATGCCCACTTTAAAGTTAGTTGTCTTCGCGGCTTTGTTTCATGGTAAAGGCGAGTGCTTTGTTGAAAGTTCATGTTGAACTTGAACCTTTGAACCTTTTGGTTCAAGGTTCAAGGTTCAAAGTTGGTTGTACGTTAGTTATACCTTTGCTCATTCGTTGTCTTTTGTTTTTATGTCGCGAAGACTATTTTATGTTCTGTTCTATGTTCTTCCTCATAGTTGAACTTGAACCCTTGAACCTTTGGGTTCTTGGTTCAAGGTTCAAAGTTCAAAATTCATAGTCCGAGGCTTCATTTAGAACTGGTGCGTGTATCATGGAGGGAAAATGATGGCGAGAAAGGGAATATTCCGGGTAGTTTGAGATGTTAGTTTCTAATTGTGGCAAATAATCATGGTAATTCGTGTGACATGTAATGGAGTGACCCAAAATTAAATGCATGTCGAATATCCATCAAATCAGGTGTCAATTCACGCGAGCTTACTTAATTAGTACAACTAGCTAGGATTTGAGTGAGATTTTATTCATTTTTTTTGTTGCAAAAGCTAGCAATCTCTCTAGTACTTTCTCAGTAGTCGTGAAAGCGAAGGAGGTCGGAGGTATTGTATCTGCACTTAGAAGGTTTCGGGAATTTGCTGTTAGGATCAAGTTAGTTTCAATTTTTTCTTCGTCTGTTGTATTTTCTTGCTCAAAAGTTAGTTGTTGTCTGTTTCCTTTGCTGTAGTAGTGGAATTCATTTTATTCTCAAAGTTGTTTGATAAGTATGAGAGGGGCCATCATGAGGCCAACTCTGCCAAAATTGGGTCGTACTTCCCGTTTGATTAGCTCACTACCAGAGATGGGTGGCACTTCACTGGCGCAAACAAACCTCACTGACTTCCTAGAAAGAGATAAGAATCTAGTTCAAAATTCCATGATGGAGAAAATTGTAAGAAGTGGTTTGATTGAAGCTGTTGCATTTCCTATTGTGACACCGTGCCCAGAGCTGGTTTTAGAATGCATGAACTGGTATGGTACAGAACAGAGGTGTATTAGGGCTATCAATGAAGAGGTGTTGTTGAAAATTGACAGGGAGACTGTAATGGCATCCATGGGAATTCCCCATAAGGAGTCGTATGAAGACTGGACCATTGGTACTTCATACTCTTTCTTCTTCGAGAAGAAGAGCACCTACAAAAGTGTAATTGCTAGATATTGGTTGTTGAAAATCCAAAAAGGAGGTTCCAGGTTGCCGAGGCCACTCACCAAAGAAAATTTTATAACAAAAGTGTGGGATATTGTTATTTTGTTGAACAAATTGAAGGGAAATGCTCATGCCTTTTATTGGGAAGACTGGATGTATTTCAACATTCAAGTTATGTTGAATGAAAGCGCTTATCTATATTGAGGACAAGAAATTGCAGAGAGATTACATGAGGGCTTAAACAAATGTATAGGGATGTGTGGTTTTTATATGTCCTCGTACCTGTTTTATATGCTTGCTTGCACTCAAGACTGGAATGGCTTATACCATGAAGCCTGGGTTGATGGGATAAGGGTTTACGAATACTATCGTCACCCGCAACAACAAAAATACGCTGAAAGCTTCATGAGGTGGAATGATATTTTTGCAGGTAGATTGGTTCATGAGTTGCAAGGTAACCTAAACAAAAGATTATCAACAAAAGCTATGGAATTTGTAGGTATCTATGGTAGTTTCTTCATTTAGTTTTCTCAATTCACTTATGTTAGGGTTGGCGGCTTTCAGGGTGAACCTTTCAGGTTACCTAGGTATGCTCTGGATAGTTATATTTTGATTGAAGTCAATCGACATCTCGCCTACATTGATAAGACAAATGAAGATAAATCTAGAGTTGTCTTTCCAGTAGAGCTGGGATATTATAGTTGTAGATCTGTTTTAGATGCTTTAAATCTTGAACTTGAATTCAAGAAGTTCAATTTGCAGTCGTATACATCGCTAGATGCAAATTTGATAGCCGAAGGTTTTCCATATGAAACTTGAATGTTGATATTGATTTTCTTCATGAACCTCAACTGGAAGATTACTGGGAGAACTGTAATGATGAGTTTGAAGCTAGAAAGAGATTATGGTCTAGGTTCACAGTTCAACAGATTGTAACGATGGGTCCATCTATGAATGTCTTCGATGTACAAGAGGATGAGGGCGAAGAAATTATTGATCCCGAGTTTAATGAGAAGATACATGGGCAACCTATTCCTGAAGTTGATTGGGATAGAAAAGGAGATGGCAACATTCAAGCTAGAACCTTCAATGTTATTGGACGGACTGAAAGATGGCTAAAGGACCGCCGTTTTGGATAGCAACCCATTTATGCACCTAAGAGTAGAAAAGTTGGTCAAACTCGTGCAACTTCACAAGTATATTTTCCCTCTTCTAACATTGATATTGATGTTGCACGTAATGAAAAACAGAGGACCGAGAAAATCAAAATTGCAAACTTAGGAGAATCTTCTCTGAGTTCCTCCTCTGCTCGTGTCACATGATCTCGTAGCAAGAAGAACAGTCAAAAACTCCCTACAAATCTACTTGTAGTAGATTTGGACTTCGAAGAAGAAATTCAAGGAATGATGGATGCCTAGATGCAGGACAAGCTTATTGCTGGCGCTACTGACAAGGGAAAGGAAACTCAAGAAGTTGAGGATTCTATAAACACCATGTCTGTTGTTATCACTAACCAACAATCACTTCCACCCAAGAAAACATCTACTATCCCCAAATGGTTAAGTACTTCATTTAGCAAGAAAAGAAATGTAATTCTAATCTCTATTCCAATGGAAGACATGGTTAGTAAATATTTGGGGAGAACATAAAAGTCCAAGAGACTTAAAACTGAAGCAATGATAGATGTGGATGATCAAGCAAGGCATTGGATTACAGAGGTAGCTCGACCCCCAACGGATAAAGATGTTGAGACCATCACTGAAAAAGACTTTGTTATTGAGAAGATTGATTTAGGGGTGACCTCTCGAGTTGTAGACGCTAAACACCTGGAGACCTCCACCAAAAGAATTCTGACTAGTACTTGGAAGGACGAAAAGGATAAAAATGAAATGAAACAGATTATAATGCAGATGGCCCAGTACATCAATGCCATGCAGGATCCCAATCCACAACCACTTTCCCAAGTACCTTTGTCATTTGATCCAAAGTCACCAATGAACCAGAAATTGCTTGATCAGGTTTAGAGAAGTCGGATGGTAGAAGACGTCTTTAGTGAGTGGTTGGAATGAATTGCTCAACAAGGTACAAGCTACATCTCTGATTTGATTAGGGTATTTGGAAGTGCAGAGTCTGTGGGCAAGGAGTTAGAAACACAAATAATTGCTTGGGAAAAAGAGAAAAGCAAATGGGTAGCTGTACTAAAACAAATGAGAGATACCCAAAGGTATGGAGTCATGAACTTCCTTGTAGAAAAAACAATGCATGGTCTAGACGACAATGTGCTTTTTGTATGTAAAGAAAATATTGAATGGAGGAACTCAATTATTGAACAGGGGCATGATGAATCAATCAAAATTTTGAAGGAGTTAAAAGAATTGATTAATATTATGCAGAAAGATATGAAGTGCATAGATATTCAACTCTTGAAAGATGATAGGCAAACACTTGAAGATTCAACTAATATGATTTAAGCCTTCAAGGATTGAGTTCAACAAATTCAGGAAGCAAAATCCTTAACAATAGAAGATTTCTCGAAAATTGCATGAATTGAATCCATGCTAGTTGTTTGCTTTGATCATCTTGAGACACATAAGGGCAAAGTTGTACAGGTGAGCAAGAAGAAGGAGGTCTGGAAGCAACGAATACTTCATATTGGTCTTCCGCATTATCAGCTCATCCTCAACTTCTCTGAAGCTCATTTGGAATGGCGCAATATCCGTAGCACTCCTTCGCCTAAGGAGAAACAAGTAGAGGCCACGTCGACTGCAGGAGCTTGATCACATAGTCGTTGCTCGCAGCTTATGCTGCTATTCCCGTTTAGTAGTTTCTTTTCAGTTATAGGGATAGACTTCTTTGACTCTCAGGGAGGGTTAATCTTTTTACTTTGGTTTTAATTGTAACCAACTATCATAGCTTGATGGCTATATATTTGGTTGTAAGCCTTGTAAAAGTAAAGAGAATATTTGGTTAAGATAGGACATAAGCTTTATATTTTGCAGTGCTATGTATTCTAGAGGAAAGACAATTTGATCTGTGAATGAAATTGCAACATTTTTCGTTTTATAAATCTGTGTATTTATGAATTGAAGTGTGAATCTCTGTGAAGATTTGATTCAATTGTACTATTTGTCATCTTTCTGATACAATGTATGTGAATGTGCAAAAGGAAAAGCTTTTGAAATGTTTGTCTTGCCGATTAGAGGAATGAAAGTTTGTGAGCTTTTAAAAGAAATCTGTGCTTAAAAACATTTGCGGTGTTCATTTTGTGTTGACATATGAATGTTTAAACACCTTTAATGTTTTTTGGTAAAAAGTGTGCATAGAAATTGTCGTAACCTAAGCTTATTGAAAATCATTCTTGGGGAGCTGTACCCATATGCAGAGGTTAACTGTTTAAGCAGCTAGCCAAATGTTGGTATGTTTTGTCTTTTGTTTATGGGCATGTAAAAGTTAAAGAATTAAAACGTGTAAAAGACAAATCTATTAACCGACACATATAACTTTAACCTACGATGTATATATTTCTAAGTTTCACTTATAATTCAATGACGATTTGTATTTTTAAAATCTTATATATTTATCTTATTATATGTATTATTCTATTAAAATGACAAGTACTGCACTTGTTTGTGACTTGAAAATCCACTAAAAATTACATATTCTCCACGACTTAAAAATCTACTAAAACATTTAAATTTACTTTACTACATTCCCTCACTTATTTGTGACTTTAAATCTACTAAAAATTAGCCTAAAAATTATGTGTTCTCTTGACTTAAAATTAGTATAAAATTATATGTTTTCTGTGACTTAAAAATCTACTTAGAAGTTTAAATTCTGCCTTCACTCGTCTGGAGTTCTAATATTTTTGTTGGTTTAAAACCTTCTTATACCGGGAAACTAATTCAGGGTTTGATCTAATGGCCTACCATTCTTAGTAACCTCTGAAGCTTGCACACAGAAAACCATACAACACAGCCAAGGTTCGGGCATATGTAAAGCCCCGGTACATTTAGGGTTTTAGAAGAAAAATCAGTAATGGCAGGCGAAGCAGACATGACGAGCTGGACGGATTTATTGAACAACTCCACCAAACTTTTGCAACAAGCCGCTCCTTCTACAGAATTTCCTCCTATACAGGTTGATTTTTTTTTCGGGTATAAATAGGGAAATGAATATTTATATCTTTGTAGATTTTAGGCTTTGGGAGACTTCAATATGTAAATGTTTTCATCAAACAAACAAGGAACGCAATTTCGAGTTTAATTCTATACTGGAATCACTATATCAGTTTGATTGTACTCTTTAGAAATGTGAAAATTTAAGGAACACAATATTTGCTAGGCTATTTATTATTTTTTTGATTATTACAGAGAAGTTTAGATCAACTGGAGGCTCTATCGAACAAGTTGAAAGCTAAAACTTCGAGGCTTGAAGTGCCTAGCCACAACATTGCAGCAACAAGGTATGCCTCAGCTTTTACCGTTTTTCACCACGTTGAAAAGGTATGTCTCAAATTTTACCAATTTTCACCTTGTTGAACAAGGTATCTCTCAGCTTATAACTTTTTTCACAGGGCTATTTTTATTTGTTTGTAAATGAGGTTCTTCAGTGGGCTTCACAACCACTGTCTAGCAGATGGGTGTGCCAAGCATAGACATCCGAAGTCGAATTGAGCATGAAATACTTCGGTTGCAAATATACTAATCTACCATTAAACCTCAACTCCATTAAAATAAAATGCATGTTATTCTTTTGCCACTATAGTTTGTGACTTCTACAGGTCCTGATATTATTTTATTTGCTGCCGGGCCTGTGTTTATTTTTGCCTTTTCTTGGTGGGTACTGGCATGGATTATGGGGCCGTGTTCTTGCTCTGTGAAGTGAGCTTGTTTTAAACTTATCAGATTTTTAACCTCCTTACGTCGGTGGCTAAAATTATGGGATCCTTGCATTGAGGGTAGTTTCAAACCAGGTTACTTGCCTTGGATTATCTTATTAATAGTACACTTCGCAACAAAACTTAATACTACCTTTGGATAGAAACTGGCAACAAAGTGTAGCTGTTTACAAGCTAGAGCAGGATTTGAGTCCAGTTAATGCTCATAGAATTGTATCCGCTACGTTCTCATTCATGGTAAGAACCTCTGTATGCAATATACGGTGGACCTTAACTAGAGCAAAAATAGATTGGCGTGAAAATTGCAGTACAAATTTGATTGATACATCAAAAAGGTGAATTGTACATTTAGAGCTTTGATCATATAATATTCTAGACACGTTTGCAACAGATGTATGTGGTTTACATGTTAAGCAGAGTTCGAACTTAGGTTTGTGTCCCTTGGAGTATCTTCATTACCATTACACCCATGCACAAATTGTCATTAATACTTGGTTACAACACATGTACTAAATTATTCAATACGGTGTCCTTCAAATAAGTAAAAAATGGCTGGTTGTAAAAATACGGAGAAAGTATGATAGACACAGAAAAAAAGTATAGTATACATTTTAAATTATAATAAATGGAGTTGTTTGCATGTTAGAGCAGAATTTGAACCTAGCTCAGGCTTCTTGGATCATTGCACCCATGGTCGCAATGCCCATATTGAAGTTTACATATGACAGACCTAAAGTATGGAGAAAAAGAAACAATAGTTAACAAGTAAAAAATAGATAAAATCAACCACTGGCATATAGAAAAGTATGATAACCCTGGAAAATTTACTTATGGTAATTAAAAAAATTTAACATAATTGACATGTCTTTTTTAACAAAATCGAGTTGCTCACAAGTATGAGGGAAAATTGAACCTAGATAACGTTCCTTGCAGTGTTCTTATTACCAATACACCCATTGCAACAAATCTCATACTGAATTTTTGATATGGTTTATCTAAGGAAAAAGAAGGGTTGGCCATAAAATAACCAAAAATGTACAAGAGGTCTGTAAAGAAAGTGGAAAATATATATTAAATTTCCAAAGATTAGTATTCCTTGCATATATTTATGATGGAATTAGTTGTTTGCACGTTAGAGAAGAATTTGAACCTTGCTCACTTCCTGAAGTGTTCTGTAACACTCATGACCATGGTAACAACTCTTGTATGAACTTTCCATGCTATGGGCTTGAAATAAGGAAATAACAACAGCTGACCAGAAGAATACAACAGACACCCCCAAAAAAGTTAACAATAGACTTAAATTATACTAATCTAACATTCTCAATGCACAATTATAACAAAATTGAGTTGTTTATGAGTTATGAATAGAATTTGAACCTAGGTCAAGTTTCTCATTGTGTCCTTTATATGCTTATACCTCTAGTCACAACTGTCTTATCAAATGCTCCATAAACTTTAATAAGGGAAAAGCAGGTCTTCCAGATAAATAAAATTGAAATGTCAAGAAGTAAACAATAAAAAACTATGATAACTTAATATTCTAGAGATATTTACAAAAAAAAGTGAGTTGTTTACAAATAAATGCATGATTTAAACTGTGATCACCCCATTAGGACTGCCACCACTACTGTCATACCAACAGTAAGAATTTTGGTATGGAATGTTCCATAGCACGAGTCCCAAATAAGGAAAAATTAAAGCACAATGTTTAACCCAAAAAATGTATAGAAATATGATAGATCTGGGAAAACAACAAATATAATCCACTTAAGAACTGTAATTTCTATATTAATATCTTCAAAATATTTGATTTGTTCACAAGTTAGGACATACATTGTCAACAACTGCTGGAACAATGGTTAGGTCTCTTGGCATTTTCCAGTGAGTCTTGGGTTCAAAGTTCACTATTGCCTGGCCTTCAATGTAAGTGGGTTTTGGTCTTAGTTGGATAACTGGAAATCAATTACTTAATATAAAAAAAGAAGCTAAGAGTAAACACTAAACATAATGTTATCCGCAGAACACAAAATGAGATCGAGCTATGCATACAGTCGTTGTTCTCTTGCACAATCAATAAGCTCTGTAATGTCCCCTATTAGGATTTAACTTAATTTGCCCTAGAATTCCTAATTGAAGCCTGGATTATTGACTTGATCTAGATCCTGCAATCAGGTTAGTCATCAATAGAAAAATAAACATATATTTCAACAATGTTCCAAAGGGAATTCTACTCATCACTATGATACTTTTAATGTATACAAGGCACATTGAGTCTATCCATCAAGCCCAGGAGCTCGTTAATGGCATCTGCCATTCAGCCTCCCAGCTCCATTTGGGGTTACCACTACTTGAATGGACCTTTTGATACTTGCTTCCTCATATGTCCTACCTTCCCTCCATAATGGGATGGTGGATTGGCTATAAGCTTAAAGGAATCTTATCCACATTAAGCATACATTCCTATTATTAATCATACGTTAGAAGCAATAGAATCTCTGCAAACATTCATACTTCTTATCAAATGAAGACATATAACGAGTTATCTAAATCATATGACAATGCATTATATTCATACCACAATATCGGTTAGTTATGTAACTGCTGTGTGATATATATGTATGTTAATTTCTGAGTTTGTAACTTGTATTAGCTTGAGTGCTGGTTGATCTTCTTTGATGCCTCTTGCTTGCTTCTCCATCATGGCTCAATACCTTAGCCTTCTTCTCAAAGTATGTGATCTTTGGAGTGGCTCCCTTTCATGAGGGGTCGAATCTCTTCAAAGGTGCCCTTCCATTAATTGTTAGTTACCTTAATTATTTTCTTACAAATGTGCCTCTTTTAAGATCGCATGCCTTAATAAACACTAGGTGCTTTTCTTAAGATCGCTGCTCGCTCCAGATTGCTGTTTACTCCTGATTGCTTCCTTCCAATAATCGCTGATCATCAATCAATCCATTGCTGTTTTTGTTGATCATTACTAAGGTTTCCTGTCCGTTCTTGACAAGACAAATTGCTTATGGAAGGGACATCCCCTTCATGACGGGGGCATGCCAAGCTCCTTTTGCATTGTATTCATATGGAGGTAACTGATAGAATTTATATTTTTTTGGTCAGCAGCATAAAATTTATATTTAGGGGTTATGACTAATTTTGTTACTATAGTTACACCACAATATTTTGGACCCACAGGTCCTATTTACTATATAATAGTTATTTGGGAATAACATATAGCATGCGACAATGACACTTATTGGGGTTGCAAGCTAAGTGGGTTTAACCTTGGAAGAAACTTCGTGGTTAAGCGCGCTTGCATTGGAGTAGTACTAGGATGGGTGACCTTCCGGGAAGGTCCAATGCTTCATCTCTGTGAGCATCACCTAGATGCAATGAGTGCTAAGTGGACCATTCATTCTCATGAGAGATGGGTTATAGAGCAACCACCATGTCATGCATATGATTCTGAGTTAATGTCAGTTGGCTAATGGTCAGACACGTGAGTTGGGCTGAGGAATATTAATAGCAGTAAAAGTATGGGAAGCTGCATCAAAAATGAGAAACACATGCTCTACTAAATGGTTAACAATTAACACTTGTAAACTGGTGAATGATAGTGTATTGCTTGTGGAATATGATTAAAATTCTATCAGTTTTCATTCTAACATGGTGGGGTATCAGTTTGTGTCCATTGATATTCGTGTAGATAAGAGTGTATTTTTGGTTGTTAAGTGCTGGGAATTTATGCAGAATCTTAATGGACCATCTAGCGGTTGATGATGGTTATATGCTGTGGCGTAGTTATAGTAGAGTGTTTGGGGTACTATCTAGAGTTCTTTGGCTTGCTTGCTTAGCGTAGACTGGTCCTATATTTTTCACACATGCTTTTCCTGGACTGATATAAATTAGTTGTAAAAAACTATTTTTAACAAGCTTGTCTTTTGCTTTGAAATTTGTATATGGATGCAATCCATAACGTGTATTACCCTGTGTGGATTTAACATCGCATGTAAGTGAAGATTTTCTTTCATTCAAAAAATGTGTTATATGGTAGGTACCAAGTAAAGTTCTTACTAGTTTTCTTGGGAATGCAATTGTTAGTTTTTTTTGTGGAGTTAATTAAGACATTTTTCTACGTTACCTCAATATACAGACTTTTGGCTCGTGAAGGGATAAATGCAGAACAGCTTGCACGAGATTTGAAATCTTTTGAGCTAAGGGTAAGTTTATATTTCTATAATTATTTACATTCTTTGATTCTAGCTTTTTTTTTTTGAGTTTTCATGCTCTTAAAATGATATTTTGATTGTGGTTGTTTATGGTATTCTTTTCCTCATCTCAGTTTCTATAATAAATTAGTACTATTAGAAGTGGTTGATATTTGAAGTGTAAGTAGTCTATGCCTCTAGCCTTTTTCTTGTTAGCCTTCTACTTTATTAGAGTCTAAGTATATAGGCTTGCTTTTGGTTTTGTAAAGGCTAACCCCTATTAAGGATTTTAATTTACTTGCAAACGTGAGGCAGGACTACACAAAATTATAGAATCAATGCAAGGGACACTTGCAATTGAAAATGTGGATTGCACATTCAAATCCAGAACTAGAGGAATTGCTACTCTAAATAATGTGAAAATATGACATATAGTTGCATAAATATCTAAGTCACTAGTCTTGGTATGGGTTCGGGGTTTGGTTCGCTGGTTTGGTCAAAACATTTTTGGGGGTTGTGTTCATTTATACAAAAACATATTATAATAAGAAATATATAAATATTTGCAGCCAAAAATCTAAGTTACATATAACTAGAGGAAATTCTACTCCAAATAATTTGAAAATATGAGATAGTTACATAAATATTTAAGTTACTGGTCTTGGATGGGTTTGGGGGTTCAGTTCATTGATTCAGTCAAAAAACTTTTTGAGGTTGGGTTCATTCACACACACACATGCACATGCACACACACACGCACATGCGTGCACGCACACACGCATACATACATACATACATACATACATACATATTTGCAGTGTAAAATAAAAAATATTAGAGGCGTGTAATATTTATAATTTACAAGAATATTTCTAAGCTTTACTCAATATTAATAAAATTATTTTATAATATTCCATAATAAGAATATCAATATTAATAAATGATAATATTAAATGTCTAGAAACATGGTTTGCAATCAAAAAAACCTAGACCACTCTGTGCAATGGACTTTTTGGTAGAATAAGGAGAAGGCTGAAGCAACAACAGTGATATGGAGTAGGCTCTAACAAATATGAATTCCGACACCTAGTTTGGAGAGGATCTTGTCATGGGGAAGACAAAATCTTGGGTTAGCAAAATTGAGTGAAATTTGGATCCCAAAGAACTTAGATGTTGCAATTGGTGCTAACCCACCATCTTTCGTAGTAGAAACCGGTAATTTGCAAAGCAATTGCTCTAAATTCAAATGATCTTTTTGATTTTTGTTGCTCGCTTTAGGGAGCACGCCTTCTTCCTAAAATGTGTTAGAGAATGTCCCACAAGGGTAAGATTTCAAAAAATGGTGCTTAGAGGCTTCTTTCTAATCAAGTGTGCCAGTGGGGAAAAGAAGGAGATTCTTAGCCAAGAACCCTTCATGATGGATGGGTTATGCTTTTACACAATTGATTGGAGGCAAAATTTTGACCCTATGATTGACAGATTAGCTAATGATATCATTGCTTTGAAGAGGAAAATGCCCAAAAACACACAATCTTATCAACAACCATATCAGGATGTGGCTATGAAAGGATACACTTATCCCCTAACAAGAAGCGCTTGGTCAAGCCAAATGGAGACATCAAACGCAAACATTTGTATGATCGATGATACCAAGTCTAATTAAATGGAAATAGAGCTCATGAAGTCAAAATTGAATGTTGGGATGTTGTGGGGCTCCTGATGATGGGGCCTCAAGAGGAATTGTCATATTCTGGAATCCTTGTCACTTTTCATTGACAAAACTTACAAAAGCCATATTTTGGTATGTATGCGAAGTGAGATGCCTAGTTGCAAATTTCCATTTCACTATGATCAATGTTTATGGCCCGAACACATCTTAGGAAAAAGCAAGTATGGAAAGAACTGACAATAGTCTTCCAATCCTCTCCTAGGACATTTTTCATTTTCAGTGGGGATTTCAATGCTATTCTCAACAAGTAGGATAAATTGTGGGGGGTGGTTCAAAGGAAAATTTGATCTTAGTTAGATTTAGAAGGCTTTGTAGAAATAAATAATTTGTTCGAAGTTCCTAGATTTTGAGGGCCTTGTAGAAAGCAATAAGTTGTTCGAAGTTCTTATGAAGAATGGATCCTTTACTTGACCAAGAGAAGCTTGGGATTTAGTAGCATTTTGGATAAATTAGATCATTTCTTTTGTAGAGGTTATTTGGGGGCCTATTCCAAAGTGTTGGAGAGCTTTTTAATCCCCTTTTCCAGCTCAGATCACTTCCCAATCCAACTAAATATCTTCGTGACATGATACCATTCCGGTGCCTTTTCAAATTTGAAAACATGTGGATGAAGGACCCATAGCTTCTCTCAAACATAGAAAAATGGTGGTCGGAAGATTCTTAGACTCGCTCCAAAATGTTTGGGCTATTTTTGAAGTCGAAGTATGTGAAGAGAAAGTTGAAATTGTGGAACAAAGAACACTTCAAGAACTATTTGGTTTTTGGTAAATTGGATAGAGATCCAAAACTATCTGATGTTAATTTCCTCTATATATTATTAATACAAAGGGAGTAGGCCACATGGCTATAGTTTACTCATCAAAAAAGAAGTTATTACTAATAATTACTATTACCATTGATAATAATAAAATTTGCAAAATGAGATGATAGGATTTACATCTACAATTGTATTTCCTTAAATGTCCAAGGTCTTTTTGAACAAGTAATTTTTTTGCGTATCTTGTAAGCATGGCATTCCAAGAGACGACATGTTGTTGGGGCATTTTCAAACAATTCACATGCCTTGTGTATATGCTTCTACACTTTGCATAGTGTTGGCCCACTTGTGGTCCACCCAATTGAAATTTTTTAAGTTGGGCCCCTCTAGTTGTGTATCATGTCTCCATAGACTTTTTCCCTTTAAAGTTCTGTGTTAAATTCCAGTTAAGTGAAAAAGAACGTCTTTAAAACTCTCTGAACCATTGAACCCCCTTGATCCAGTTCAGTTGGGTTCATTCAGTTCAATCGGGTTCATGCAGTTCAATCAGGTTCATGCGTTAAGTCGGGTTCATTCAGTTCAATTAGGTTCATAAGCTCAACCAGGTTCAAAATGGTTCAAAGTAGTTCAACAGGTTCCAAAAGTTCAAACAGTTCAGGGATGTTCAACATGTTCAATGAAGTTCAAAGGTTCAACGCACAACCAAAATGGAGAGGCAAAGCAATCAGTGGACAAATTTGGTCAACCAACAAAAGTTTGGAAGAGGAATATTGATTCACCATTTACTCAGGCAGCAATTGATTATTTTTCTTAGAGGATTGTGAAAGAGTTAGCACGAAGAATGTTTATAAATTTCAATGCAGCCTGTAAATACAAATTTTCTGAGATGGCAAAATCAGTCTCTGTGCAGGGGGTATATCTCTCACTTCAATCATTGGATCAAGCTGGATTTCGGATATGTTTTATGAAACCTATTTTTACAAGTTCTCACCAAAGGAATTATGGAAATTCAATTTGGTCTGCAAGATACACTTAACATAATACAAGTCTAGAACAAAGAACATTTTCTGATTTTTGTGACAGAAAAACCGTCATGTTGCGGGGGGCATATCTTTTCATTCCACGGTTGGATTTTTCCCATTTTTTAATATTTTGTGCACAGACAAGTTGCGCACGTTTCCACCGGAGCGATTAACCGAATTATGTCTTCTTCAAAAGATATGGTTGATTGAGTGCGGGTCTGTCCAAAGTGACCAACAACAACCAAGTTTCTTGTTTTCAAATATTAACAAGGCACGACTGATATTTGTAACGATGGAGCCCATAATTAATTCATAAATCTTATGTATTTTAAGTTATAATGTTTCCAGATGAAAACATTACGATTAAAAACTACATTGAAGCCAAGAAAGTGTTGAAAGAATGAAGACAGTTATTTATATCCAGCTGTCAGCATATGATATGCCAGGATTCAGTTTTTGGAACTGAAAATGTCTCACTGAGAGGAAAAGAAGGATAAATATGCAAAAGAAAGGGGGAAAAAGGGTTCTTTTTTTTCCAGCAGTATGTGTGCTACAGGAAAGGGGGATAATTTATGTTTTCTGAATTGTAACAGGGCAAAGGAAGAGAGTATTAATATTTTTAGATATTATTTTGGGGGTACAGGGGTAATATGGACTTTGATCTGTTTATTTTGTGTTGAAAGAAAAGGAGGGAATATATGTAAAGCTTTGAATTTAAGATATTTTTCCTTCTGATTGAGCCAATCTTTGTGTTGTTTCAGCCCTCTTTTTATACAGTCCTGTGCAATCTGTTTGTGTGAATGGTGATGATGAAAGCTTTGAATTTCATCTGTGCATCTACCTGAAAATTATATTTAAAATCTTCCCTTTGTTATCTTTTAGTTAGAAGATCAAATAGATGGGCTTTGCATTGTTTGTTTAATCTTTTCTTTTAGTTTTAAATCCAAAATTTGTGTTCACACCATGGTGATGGGTGGATGTTAAAGTGCCTTTGTGTCTTCTAGTGAAAGACATAACTCATATTTAATTCCTTGCAAATCAATCGAAGGGAGTTATACCTTCTCATCAAAATTCAGAGAGCACTTGCGCATCTCCATTGCAAGTGACTCAATTGTTAGTTCCAGTTTGTTTTCCAACTTTTGGGCATCTAGGAGTCATTTGTGAAGGTATTTCAGGAGGACAAATCTATTCACTAACACATAGATATCTATTAGGGAATTGACAAGTTCTAATATTTAATCCAAAACCACTATCAATTTTGCTTTGATGGATATCCATACCATAGTTCCCATAACCTAGGCTTTTCTCAAACATGAGAGCTTAAAAACTACTTAAATTTCTTAATTTTTTTTTTTTTTAATGAAAAATACAAGTAAAAAATGTATCAAATGAGTGTGCAAGGGGTCTAAGAGTAGCACCCTTTGTAGGAGTCTAGTGATAGTGCCTCCAATGGGATCAAAGGGTAGCATCCTTTGTAGGAGTCTAGGGACAATGCCTCCAGTGGGGTTGAGGGGTAGCATCCCTCGTAGGGGTTTGGGGGCAGCTCCCTTTTCCCTATCGTGATATAAGGTGGGGTTGAGGGGTAGAGCCCTTGTCACCAAGCCCAAATGAAGGCTTTCAAAACCACATAGATCATCATCAAGAACATCATGTTCTATATATCTTGCAATGATTGTAGTCCATGATACCACATATTTTTGAGGTGTCCTGTAAAACAATTCATATGCCTTTTGTATGCTTTGACATTTTGCATACATATCTACCAAGAGATTTCCAACTATGATATCTAATAAAAATACCCTTTTTTGTTATGGATTGATAGATGACTGTACCATGGTGCAATGTTCTTATGTTGGCATAGGTTGAAGCATGTTGGCAAAAGTGAATTGATTGATTTAAATTCATTCAATAAAACAACGTCAAACCTCATGAGGATACCTATGTTTTTTGTTAGTTGCAAACAAGACATTTTGTGAGAAGACATCTCATTATGTTAGCTGCAAATAAGCCTAAAAAGAACAAATGATGAATGATAAATTAAATGTCAAGCTAGAAAAACAAAACAAAAAACACAAAAAGGCAACAAGTTTGTTGTGGTAGGAGTGGAAGGGGGTGAAATTTAGGATGAGTTGAGTCTCAAAATTCTCCCAAACACTTGTTCTCGTTAGTTGAGTCAGTTTAGGGACGGTGGGACATTAAGGGGATGTCCCTTGGCTGCCCCAAATACTATGAAATTGAGGAATTGATCTCGAATACATCCTTGAAGTCAGGTATGACAGGAAATGCATAGGGGACACATGATCATCCTTGGGGCAGCCAAGAATGTTTGTCTCAAACGTCTCTCTACGGCCCAAAGATGATTAGTTTGGTAAAGTCACTATTTACACTAATACCCCTCCTTTGAAAAATAATTGAATTAATTAATTACGAATATACAACGTATATAAAGGAATTACAAGACGGTGTTCTATAAAGAACGAATAGGTAAACTAAAGCTTCAACTTGAAGCTAAAAAGCTAAAAATGCTTAAAAAAGCAAAATAGCTAAAAACTAAAAAGCTAACTATGTGTTCTAATAAAAGAAGCAATAGTTGAACTTAAAACACTAAACAAACTAAAAAGCTAACTAATTCGACAACTAAGATGACCATTATAGAATAGATATAATATTATTTTAATACCCTCCCTAATGGTCATTGTACTCAATACCCTACAAAAGACACTGCAGGTCTTTTGATGACAAATGCAAAGAACACTCTGTTGCTATGGAGACCCTCCCAGGATCTGCAGAATGTTAATGACCAAGAGTACCAAAAGCCATCCAACCTGATGTAATGCTCACACGCGAATTATAGAATTGTCACACGCGAATTACTGAGCCTGAAACCACAATTTTGAGGAAAAATTGGCACACCCTCCAAAGAGCAACAAACACGATTTTGACAAAAACCGAAAAAACTTTTGCAGAAGAGCACTGAGCACTGTTTGCTCCATCAACTCCAAAACAAACTACAAGATACCACGGTTGCAGATGTTCGCCCCAACAACTCTAGGTGCGACTCAAAATTGACTGCAACAAATCATGTTTGCAGATGTTTGCCCTAGCAATACCAGGTGCGACCAAAAACAAACTGCAACAAACCACGATTTTGGTGGAAAAAACTGTCAAACCCTGAATCTGAGGTTACAAATCATCGTTTTTGTGAAAGAACGGTAAAACTCAGATAACCAAAATTCCATGCGAACATCGTGAATTATAGATGATAATATTTAAGGAAAAATTATAAACCCTACTAACAATTTTTGAGGAAAAAATCAAGCAAAACCCTCCCATGTTTTTTTGTCCATAAAAAATTAGAAAATCCAACAAATAATTTTTTATGGATAAAAATTATAAAACCCACGAAATAATTTTTTAAGGACAAAAATTATTAAAAACCTACAACAGTAAAACATGAAAATAATAATTTTTTTAAGGGACAAAATTATAAAAACTCCAAAACAAGAAAACTTGAATTTTTTTAAGGGAAAAACTATAAAAACCTGCAAAAAAAACTCCATTTTTGCAAAAAACCTGAATTATAGAAAATCCAGAAAATTGTGAAAATGCCATCCTTGGTCTGTTAAAAATCGCGTGGGAATAAATCCGTCGTGTAGAAAAAACCAGCAAAAAAAAAAAGACGAAAGTCGTCGTAGGTTATAGAAGACATGAAAAAAAAACACTGATGTCGTCGCAGATTTTCAACCCAAGAAAATGCACTGCAAACCCTCCACGTGGAAAACAATCGTGAAAAATCGCATGCAAGAGAAAAATGCGGATGGAAAAATAAATGATGTGCTGCTGCAATCCTTCTATAATGACTTGCCAAAAAAAATTGTCGAGCAGAAAACGTGCACAAGAAACTAGTTTCGAGGTCAAAACTCCGTGCGGGGGAGATAGGCAGGTCGTGCACAAACAAATGTTGTGACAAAGGAAAAGAGACCCACACGGTTCAAGGGTATCCAAACCCTCTATGATGCCAAAAAAAATCGTGGCTCACAGACCCTTTGACCCAAATCACATAACAAAAACCCCCCAAAAAATCACAAAATTCAACCCATGAAAATCTGCCTCAGACCAAAACCTTCACAAAGACGAATTGCAGATGAAGAAACCTTCACGAACAGACCCACAAAAAATTAGAAGAAAAGTCCAACAAATTGATTAAAAAATTTCTAGAAAAAAAATTGAGGTAACGCTTTCATGAGCCAAACCTTAAAAAATCCCATCTACCCACTCTGATACCATGAAAAATAATTGAATTAATTAATTATGAATATACAACGTATATAAAGGAATTACAAGCCGGTGTTCTAAAAAGAACGAACCGTTAAACTAAAGCTTGAACTTGAAGCTGAAAAGCTAAAAACGCTTTAAAAAGCAAAATAGCTAAAAACTTAAAAGCTAACTACGCGTTCTAATAAAAGAAGCAATAGTTGAACTTAAAACACTAAACGAACTAAAAAGCTAACTAAGTCGACAACTAAGATGACCATTATAGAATAGATATAATATTATTTTAATATTCTTAGGTGTAGCTTAGGGTGAAATGATAATTGAATGTTCTATTGAATTGATAATTACAAAGGAGACGAAAGCTCTATAGATAGAGATTACAAACAAAGATGAAATAAGCATTCTAAATATGAATTGACTACGAAAAGGAAATTACCTAAATTAATGAACTAAATGACCATTATAGAAATATTACAATATTACTTTAATACCCTCCGTTGATGGTTATTCGATTAACTACCCTACAAAAGACTTGACATGATCTATAGGTCATTTGGCCATGAATGCATAGAAGGCTGACCCCTTCTCCTTTGAATGCTTTGCAACATGAGCTTCTTGTTGAGACCTTATCTGGTTGGACATCTGATCAACCACCGCTTTTTGCAAAACTTCTTCATATGACCAAGAAACAAAAACCATCCCTCCAACATGATGTTGGGTAATGAAGCCATTCCTTCCGCTATCCAGAGACATAGGAGTCAAGATCAGCTTCTCCAAAAACTTCACAGTTTTGAAAACCACTCAATAGTAGAAGCAAAAATCATCAAATTTTTTTGTAGAGGAATACCATTTGCCCTAGAAACCTTAAATGCATCCCAAAACAAGCTGCAAGAAACCATGATTTTGTGAAAAAATTGTCAAACCCTAGATGCAATGTTGAAATCACACATGATTTTGTGAAAAATGTGTAAAAACCTTCGTTTTGTGGAAAAATGGTAAAACCCACAAACTCAAAAATTTGGAGCAAAAGAACCCACTATTTTTGTATGAAAAATCACGCACAAAATGAAAAACCCACCATGTTTTTTTTGGGAAAAACAATAAAAAAACCCACAAAAAATTTCGTGTGGCAAAACACTAGACATGATGTGGCGAATTGGCAATAGAGGCATGGCCAGAGTCCTTTGCTCAGTATAAAAAAACTCGTTGTGTGGAAAAAACACCATCATAGTCGTTGGAGAAAAACTGTAGGTGAACAGTTGGAGAAGACTTCGAAAAAATCATGAAACCCTAGCCGCGGAGGATAAATAGCCAAATCCACAATTTTTTAGGACAAAAATAATAAAAAAAGTGTTTTAAATCTTGCCAAAAAACAAAAGTCAGGGTGGTAAAATGCTCTAGTCGCGCGGAAGACACTGCCCACGATTTAAAAAAAATGGTCAAACACCTATGATGTTGGAATTTTTGTCATTGATGTCAAGGTTAATTTTGAAGTTTATTTGAGCTGCTTGCCTTCTTGGGTGCTTGAGGTGCTTGACCTGCTTGTGTGTTTGCTTGAGCAGGTTGTGTACTTGCTTGTCCTTTTTGTCAGCAGCTGAATCAGAAATTTTTGCCACATCTTCTTCTTATGCCAAGTTAGCAAACTTGCCATGTCATCTTATGGTTCTAGCTAATGTGTTGAATTTATTGAAGGCATCGAATTTATTTAGCATACAAATTTATTATTCTCTTGGCAGTATTTCCTTTTGTGGCTGCAGCTATATTTTGGAATTTATGGCTCGTAGCGTTTAATATGGGTTCGTTTTTGAATTTCTTCTAAGGGTGCATGTAACGGAAGTAATGGAGTGATCTGAGACATTCTTTTTGGGCTGAGTTGGAAATTCGTATTTTTGAAGAGGATTTTTTTCGTGTGGTGTGTGGACGGCAGAGGGATGTATTTTTTTAATACGATCTGGGAAGTCATATTTTCTAAGCATGGTCGTTTTCGAAGTCCGCGACTTTTCTTTGATACCATATCATGGGTGATAGATATGGTTCAATTTTTTTTTTAATTCTGCTGTGCGTGGCTGATGTGCTGCATGGCATGGTCTGTTTCATTTTAATAAGTGTGGAGTCGTGGGGAATCTTTTTCCTTTTGAAGCCTTTTTGAAATCATGCTGGATATACTACAGAGGTGGAATTAACGAGATCGACGGTTCTTATTCCTCAGTGGGCGTGGGTAAACTCTGATGAAAAGGAGCAGAATTCGTGTGGGCATTATGAGTATCGTGTTTTGCATGCTGGGAGTTAATGCGTTGATATTTTTGGCTGAGTGGTGACCCTGAAGACTACGATTTTTTGGGGAATATATGCTGTGCAATCAATTTTTGCAGACGGTAGAGGTGGCTAGGTTGTGTCTTCAGAATTTTTTTTGTGAAATAGAAATCGTCTCACATATGAAAATGTTGGGCCTCCATAAAATGTATTGATGGTGATTTTTAAAACGCTCTTAAAAAATCTGGAAAGTTTTTTTTGTGAATCTTCAGCTTGATAAAAATTCTGTGTAGAGCTCAGTAAATATTTTGTGCAGTGCCGTTTTGGTTTCAGATGTGGAATAAGGGAAAGTTTTTTTATTAAGTGTTTTCAGGTGCTTGAATAAGGAGCTGCTGTGTGTACCAGGAGTTGCTGAGTGTAAAGGGTGGTCTGTTTTTTGAAATTCATTCGTTTGAAGTATTCTATCCAGTGTAAAAGCTTTGTAGCTTTGGAATCAGTCCAAAGCACAATTCTTGGTTGTTTGAGTTCTTATTCTGATTTTCTCTTTTCAGAGTTTGTGCTCTCTCTTGTTTAGGGGTTGGAGCCTCTGCAGCTCACAGTTGGTGCTCTTTTGCTTTCTAATCTAGGTTGGTGGCCATTTGATGTTTATAAAAGTTTCTTGATGCTGTGGTTTTTTACCCAAAAGGGTTTTCCATGAGATATACGGTGTTATGTCTTATTGTTGATTCTATGTAGGCAAAATTTTTAAAATTATTCGCTATACTGGTTCATCCCCCCCTCTCAGTATTGCTTGTGTTTTTTTCAGCGTGGAGGACACTGCCCATGATTTTTAAAAAATCATCAAACACGTACGATGTTGCAGAAAACCCTGAGAAAAATCGCACAGAATAACTAAAAAAGTTCCACGATCAAAAACCACGTTTTCAACAGATGTGATTTTCTGACTGAAAAATTTAAAAAATTTCTGGAAATAAATTCTAGGTATTGAAACTACAAATTTTATTAAAAAATTCGCCAAACAATTACCTCTGCTCTTATATCATGAAATGATAATTGAATGTTCTATTGAATTGATAATTGCAAAGGAGATGAAAGCTCCTTAAATAGAGATGACAAACAGAGAGGGAAGAAACATTCTAAATATGAACTGACTACGAAAAGGAAATTACCTAAACTAACGAACTAAATGACCATTATAAAAATATTAGAATATTACTTTAAAATAGGGATTAATGCATGCAATGATGATGATGGGTCCCGATTACTAGCCATGTTAGGTATGCATGTATAAATTTATCATAAAGCCAAGTAAATGAGAAAACCTAGTGGGAAAAAAACTCATTTCTAAAAGAGAAATGATACAAAATGAATGTACAAGTGAAGAAGATAGCTCATAGAATGGCTGCATTGTGATTGAAGATTTCTAACTTTTTACCCTTGGATGTTTCCGAGATCCTTTCTGATATATTGCTTTGAAGTTAACTCATGCATGGGTCCAAACCATTTTAGCCTTCTTGAATGGATGTTTTCTCCTTGACAGATCAGTTTTCCAACTGTAAAGGCTGCTGGTCAATATGTGCCTTCATGAATCTGAGAGACATCACCTTTTTTCTGAATCAGAAAGCCCCTCAGGAACCTATAGGAATGATATTAGCCAACTGACTAGAAGATTCATTGACTGTGCTCTTCCCTCTCAACTTCAACCTCATCAACACAATTTGCCCGATAGTCATTCATCTTTACACTATCACAGTACTTACTTCCCAATCTTTCTTCCATGAGGCCTTTCCTATCATAGACTTGATTTTCATAGAAAAGCTTATAGTTAAATCTGGAAATTTCTCCGCCTATATAATTTGTATTTATGGCAGTGGGACACTTGGAGCTACAATTTGAATAGGAAATCAATCAGCTATTTTGTGCTTTCCTCCCAAAAGATAATGTACCCCAGACAATGGATGATAATACATCATCAAGATTAACTGATCATTTAGGTACCTCAGAAGCATACAATGGTAACGAGAGGAACTATAAACCTAAATATAAGTGAAGGAAAAACCACTCTGCCCACTTTGAGATCACTGCCCCTGCTTGCATTAAAATCCTGATTGGAAATGGTTGTTGAATACCCTCACATGATAAATCAGACCAGCATCGTTAACTCTTTTACAATGTTTCAATAATGCTTATAAATCCAAGTTATATTAACCCTCACATGATAAATCAGACCAGCATCGTTAACTCTTTTACAATGTTTCAATAATGCTTATAAATCCAAGTTATATTAAATGATCGAACTTTTGTTAGGCCAACTATCTATGAATGCATTCACTAATTAAAAAGCTCCAATTAAAATATATCTTATCTTCACAAATTGATCCCATGATGTAGGATATCCAACTCTTGAATATTTGTGGCTCATCTTTTCCATCATGTGATTGTGCATAGTGTTCATGATTGACAGGTATTCCTTGAATTCATTCCTTCACATGAACTTGGGAAACCATTTAGGCCTCTTGGATTCATTCAACTAATACTTTCTCATCAATTTCAGATAATCTAGTAAGTTATCATTCCATGCATTATCACATCCATTCAAGTTTATTTCTTGTGTTTCCTTATATATTAGCAATCCAAAGGCTTTCTCAAGGAAATTTATAATTATGTCATTGCTGATAGTACAGATTTCCTCTTCTTCTCTACAGCATAATTCCTAGCACAAGCAATGCTTAACTCTTGGCTTTGGGCAGAAATTGGAAGTGTTGGGGCTTGAATAAGCTCATTATCTTACAGTCAAAGTAATCTTGTTTCCATATTTTTGATCTTTTTATCGATATTTAACTCTTGCACATCCTTGTGCCCTAGCTCCATATCCTTGGTGATTTTTTGCATGAAAACCTAGTGCTATCTATAATAAATGAAACTTAGCATTTTGCAACCCTAACACCTCTCAGTTTTGATAATTACTTGATAAAAAAAACCTATGTGCTTTATGTGAATATGCTTTTGAAAATCCTTGCAACAAATGAAATCCCTAGGCTTTTGATTGATAATGGTGGTCTACTATGCTTGGAAAATCCTACAAAAGCTAGAGAACCGTGGACTTTTCTTGTGGAGCCTTGCTAAGTTTTGGGTGACAATGGATACAATGCCATTGAAAACTTGAAAAAGATAGAGACCTTGATTTGTTCGTGGTTGATAATGGCGCTGGAAACTTGTTCCCTCAATGCTTTGAAACCCTACTTTTTATTTCAGCTCACCTCACTTGGGATGATAAAAAGATGAGCGAAGAAAAGAAAATCCCAAGATTTAATTTATAATCAGAAATTGTGGCCAATTGATGTTTTAATGCATTTGTGTTTTTTGCTTTTTATCATGCTTGTCGCACTATTTGTGCTTCTATTATCTACAAGCCACTTTTTTATTTTTCACAAAATTTTGGCGCTCCTTTCCAATGTCACTCAATTTGTGTCTTTGTGATACTTCCATCAATTTAGAATTTTTTTGCTTGTGAATGAGCATGCACATGATTTAGACATCTCCATTGCTTTTATTTTGCAATTGGGTGCTGTAATGCATGAGGACACATTTTGAAATGTTTTCACTTTTTATTTCTGACAAACTTTTGACATGATAGTGTGATTGTACGATTCAATGGGTTTTGCCACTCTTTAGTTTTTAAGGTTTTGGGCACTATAATGCATTGTTGTATGATTCCAAGCAACTTGCTACTTTTTTGTTGTTTCAGACCTTTGGTCACCTCTTTGGTGAGTTGCATTATTCCTCAAAGAGGTGTCCTTTTTGACATTTATTCAGTTTTTGGTAGCCTAATGGTGGTTCATGCAAGTTGTGTTTCCCTTTTAATTTTTCTATATTTCAATAATTGTTATATGAATCATAGACTCACGAGTCCATTGGCTTGCTGAGTTGACTTGCCATGGACTCGCAAGCCACATCCTGCCGATTCGCCCCAAAAAATGCCCGAGTTTTTGCAAAGGACTCGCGCGAGTCCTAGGGTCAGACTCGTGAGTCTCGACCTAGGACTCTTGCGCCTGCTTGGAAACGCCCAGATGGCTATAAAAGACAATTTTTTTTTCTTTTTCATTTCATTCTGCTGTTTGGTGCCCAAAATAGGTTTGTAGGTGTCTATTTCTTCATATTTTGGTTCAAACTCATCGATTTTCAATCATCCAATTTTTTTTTTTTCTCAGAGGCATGGCCTCTGAATTCCCACTTCCGGCCCACGGGGAAACATAAGTTCATTTCCCTGCACCCCTTCTATCGTTGGGTTTTTCTCATATCTAACACCTTGTGCAGCTTATCATTGCTGCCCTTCAAACCCATTAGAGTCTCCACTCCCAAACCCCCACTAGTTATTGAGTATGAATTATGAGATTTCAAGTATTAAGTGTTTAAAGATCATATGACATGTGCAATGTATGAATTATGACAAATTGATAGTCAAAATAGTATTTTATGTTCTCTAAATGCATTAATTTCTTTTTGTTTTTTGTAAAACTATAGTTTTTTTTTTTGATGAGTCCTAGCCGAGTTTTTTGCCTAGTCTCGAGTCCGAGTCCTATTTTGGGCTGCCGAGTTCGATTTTTCAAACTTTTGTTATATCTTTACATAGTTGTGCTATTTTAGGTGCTCTGCTGCTTTTTTGACGTGTAGCCATTTTGGCATGCCATTGCTGAGTTGCAAACTCATTATTGACATTCCAATTGAATTGTTTTGGCACTATTCATGCATTCAAGCCAGAGTTCCCAAACTCGCCGCGAGTCAGGCGAGTCGAGCCAAGCTCGACGAGTTTTGCTGACTCGGGACTCGGACTCGGCGAGTTTTGACCATAACTCGCCTGACTCGCGAGTCAGGCGAGTTATGGCAAAACTCGCCGAGTCCAAGCTCCAAGACTCGGCCACGACAGGTCAATGTTTTGATTTGTTTGACAAGTTTTTCTCCCTATCAGGATTCATATATGGAATATAACACTTATACTTTAAGTTATATTCCATATATATTGTCAGGATGTTTGAGAGTGGTTTCGGACCTCCATGAGCTATAATGCAAAATCTAGTTTTTGGAGGATCCTTCAAATTTCCAGACTTAGTCAAATTTCAAGCCATTTCAAGATCAGGATGACATTCCAGACTTTTAAGGCGAGTTCACTCTGACCTTGATGTAAGGGACGAGACCTAGGAGGACACTATGCATTACACCAAGGTTTGATTTAGCAACTTGAAGCATGACCAGATAGTACACAAAAACCCTAGGAATGATCTAAATAACCCCTAATCACTCAACTGACCTAACCTCCTTCAGTCCACCTTGAGGAGATCCACTTGAATTGATGACCTTTGAGAAACTCAATCCCTTCAATGCAAAGGCTAAGACACTAAAACGACCAACAACAAAACTAAAAGAGCTAACCCTAGAAAGCAAAAAGTGGGGGTCTTCATTTGCAATGGGGCGATGTGTGAGTACCTAACAACAGGGATGTTTCTTAAAATTTTGAAAAAAGAGGGTGAGTTGGGGACATTTCCTACCTATCCCCACATCCCAAAAAATCCCGCCATGGGGCACAAGGTTATTTTTGGCAAGGGACATGTCTCTGAAGAGCATAATTTCAAACCCTTATGGCCTCACAATTCCCCCTTCCATCCAACATATATATAGCCTAAAAACTAAGAGGTCCAAGAAAGACCAAGGTCAACTATAGTCCCAAGGTAAAATCTAAGTTCAACAAGCACGCTATTTAATGCTACCATACACGAGCACTCCTTACAGTTTCCAAGTGAAGATGTTCATGATGTCTCATGTTGGTGCTCCCAAAATTTCAATTTGGCCAAAGAAAATACTAAACAGAAGCCCCAAACAAGTAGATACTCTACCAACATGCCTTTCATGGCATAACAAGCTAGCACACATTATAATTGGGCTTTATTCAATAATGGGTGCATGAAACAAGTTTAAAATTGTTAAAAATCTCCTAATTTCAAGGGTTTTTTTTATTTTGCCGAGTCATTGCCGAGTCTTTGCCGAGTCGTAGCCGAGTCTTTGCCGAGTCGTAGCCGAGTCACGAGTCGAGTCGGCCTTGCCGAGTCCGAGCCGAGTCCGAGTCTGGGAACTTTGATTCAAGCTTCAATTCTTGTTTCGTTCAGTGTGCCATTCATCATTGGTTACAATTTGAAATCGATCATGGTCTTCACTATGGAATGAGAAGTTTTGAATGACTAACTAATATGGAATGATCATGGTCTTCATCTGAAAAACAGGTCAATACAATTTTTTTGTGTGGCTACAACAATTTTAATGTGATTTGCTCAGTTTCTTCAACATATTTTTAAACTTAGGGTTTGTCAGGCTGAAATTGACTGTCCAATTATAGATCATTTTTCTTTTTAAATATCATGAATTATTATAAAATACCTCTCCTTTTGAAGCTCAAGGAGTGAACGTTATAATCTGTCAAATTAAGTAGTCTAGAAACTAAGGACTCTTTTTCTTCAGCAGTTATTTAAAGTTAGGGTTTGTTCTAAAACCAGGTGTTCAATTGTAGAGCCTTTTTCTTTCCAAATATCTTGAATGATTATAAAGCACCATTCATTTTGAAACTGGGGGAATAAAATTTATAATCTGTTCAATTAAGTGCATTAGAAATTTCTACAACTGCAGCTTGCAGTATCTATATCTTCTTCCACATAACTCCAAAATAAGCAAATTTAAAATTTATGCTTTTTTAAAAGACTTGGAGTCTAGATTTCAATTTTTTGGGTCTCAATTCCACAGGATTGCAAAATTCATGAAATAGAAGCCTAAATAAGGTATCACCATCCAACTGAAAGAAATTCCTAACCATTCCATGCATTCATCCTTCAAATTTAGTAATGCATCTATTTCTTTTTTGTATTTTGATTGCATATTTAATTGAGTTGTAAATTTATCAAGGAGCTATAAAATGCTTTCAATATTATTTCTGGTTCTTCTTTCTCAACTTTTTTTATTTTGCCTTGCTCATTTTCTTTAACATAGTTTTAAACTTAATGTTGAAAGGCTGAAACTAAGTGTCTAATTCTATACTCTTTTTCTTCATAAACAATATTAATGATTATAAAGCACCACCCACCCCTTTTGAAGTTTGAGGAGTCAATTTTACAATGAAAAAAACATTGCAATCAAATGCCTGAGTTGAAAGTTATAACCTACTGAATTGATATATTTAGAAATTGCAGTTATTTAAGATGACTCTAAACAACTTGTGATATCAGTAAATTATATGAATTTACACTTCGTATAAACAACTCCATGCCAATTTTTTAAAATTTTCTGGTCTCAATTTTTCACTCCAACAGAAAATTAAGGCTGGTGCAGTAAATAGTCTTTTTTCTACCTTGCAGACTAGAAATTAGCTTTCATGCTGTATGCAAATCCAGCTCACCACTACTGTATGTAAATACAAAAAACGGGTGCATGTGGCTTGTGTATGGACAAAGCACTCATGCTCACATGGCCAAAGCAAGTGAAGCGGGGGAGTGTTTGGAGGACTACCTTCTTCACTAAGGAGAACTGCCCTATGGGTGGCAACTATTATTTGTCTTTTTACAGGTGTGGTTGTGATGATTGTAACACTAGCGTTGGTGATGGCATGTATGGTGTTGAGTTCTTGGGGAGTCTTCTCTAGTTAGAGATTAATTTGAGTTTCTACTTCAATTAATGCATCAAGGCGTACCAGCTCAATGGCCAATTGTGGGTCATTCTTTTGTTGAGCTTGTTGAGTGTGTAACTCTTCAATTCAGGTGGAGATAAATTTACATATACCCTTGATTTAACCTCTATCCAATTGTGTCTAATCCTAGGACCCATGAAAGAGAGAGAGAGAGAGAGAGAGAGAGAGAGAGAGAGAGAGAGAGAGAGGGCATGACTATTCTTGGTTAATTGTTGTTTGTTGAAAATTTGTACTTATGGCCAAATCATCTTTTTAAGCCGTTTCCCTTCGTACAAAGGAGCCTGCGTAGATTTGAATGACCCAGTCCTTAGATCAGGGTAAGATAGATAATGCAGATAATATAGTAGTGCTGTAATTTTTCCTTAGTCTTGTCAAGGAAAGCCTAATATTGTGGTCCCTGCGCTCAGTCTGAACTTTTACCAGTTGTCAACTCCTCATAGCATCGTGCAAAGCCTTAGTTCATTGAAGTGGCCCCACCTCAAAGATCCGAAGCTACAAACTGTGAAGCTTTGATATTGCTCCATGTAACAAGTGTGTTAGTAACTTAGTAGGTCCTATTGTTGATGGGCTCTTTTGCATTGGATGGCATTGCTGAAGTCTATTGCATTGACAAGTGAACACTGGACCCCCGACTACATAAAAATAAATCTTTGTTCTTAATCTTTGCCAACCAAAATTTCACTTTTGTTTTCCTTACTTCAGGTCACATGAAGCACAGAAGCAGACAACACACAAAAGTTATAATCCTAGTTTGACAAAATAAAAAATTTGAACATATAAAGTAATAAAAGTAAACTGTAAAACTTATTAAAAAAATCAAAATATGACAGCTTCTTGTTGTATATTTAAATTGTTTTTGCAAAATTGAAAAATTTGTCTTTGAAGATGTTTCTAAAATTCTGCCTCCACCTTTAGAGGTACTTTGTGACTCTTCAAACATTTTCTTTTCTTTTCCATGTTAGAAAAAAAAGGTTTTAATGCCACAGAAGGCCCAGGTGGCAAAGGGGGCACTATTTTATTTTGGCTTCTTACTCTAGAGAGGATATCAATATTTTTGATTCCAGTTGAGTGCCTAGTCTCATTCCTGAGTAGTTTCTTCCAGGTGAAGCTTACTTTCTACATCTAGAGTTAGACATCTTCTTGCCCAGTAGATTTGTTGCTGCCCAAACATGCCATAGCTGAATGGCATAGGAAAATCAGAAGGTAGAACTGTAACATGCCTGCCAAAGGAAGATAACAACTTGGAGAGAAAAGATTGGCAGGTGGATAAACCGACAATTTATTCCACAAGACCAGGAGAAAATTAGCATACCTTACAACCCCAAATAACAGATTGACATTGCAATTAAATTATAAGAGGTGGATTAAGGTTTAATCACACTGTTGAACCCCAAGCCTGAGTAACTTCCTGTCAACTTGAAGCTTTGTACTAAATATCCTTCTAGTGTATTCTTTAAAAAGCAGAAAAATGTTTAGAAACTGGGCAAAACAGCAATACAATCAAAGCACAATTAGAATCAATTAAATGAATTGCAATTACAACAATTTAAATCAAACTATTAAGTTACCATGGAAATTCAATCACTTCTATTTCTCTTTTGCTTCTCTTGTGATTCAATTTGAAACGATGATTTCAATTACAAAAAAATTGTTAAATTAATTTGAATGGTTTCTCCAACTTAATTTGAATAAATATTTCCTTTTCATGGAACAAAATAAATGTTACAAACTTGCAGATTTTTGAACAAGATTAATAATGAAATGCTTGTTCTTGTTTTTTGGTTGCCTGAGCAATGTTGTGGTTGTTGCTTGGTGATTGATGATTGCTTGTTGTTAAGGTCTGCTTGATTTTTTCATTTTCAAAAGACACATACTGCTGTTATAAAAACAAAGATTTACAAAAATAAACTTATCTACTAAAACACTAAATTATTTCCTAAGATCGAAGGAAGTATAATAGAGTGCTGTAGACATAAGAAAGGTGCGAAGCTAATTACATCTAATTATAAAATCTATTCTCCTCTAAAACTAGTAGATTTTTCCAATTCAAATAGTTGAAAACAAAAGAATCCTCACACTTGGAGATTGACGAACTGGGTGTGTTAAAGATTGATGATGTTGTGGCAATGGTGTCCCATGAACCCGACTTTGCTCTCTCTCTCTCTCTCTCTCTCTCTCTCATTCCATGAATGACCATAAGTAGATCAATGGGGCTCAAGAGTATAATAATCTACAATATAAAGTTCTAGGAAGAAAAATCTGAATAGACTCCACAAAGGGGAAGAACAAAATCAAAAAGTACAAAACAAGGGATCACCAATGCAAGCAGTGAAGAAACTAGTAGATATAAAGAATGCCAAAGTGCAAACATTGCAAAAAATTGGAGATCCTCGAGTATCACTATATGGACTTGAATGGTGAAGTCATTGGTGCCATAATCGATAATTGAAGAATTTGATGTCATTGGGAGTGTTGAGGGCAGGGAGTTTTAAGCAAGATACTCCCTCTAGGATCATAGCTAACATCAAAGGCTCAAGTAACTTGTGTACTAGTGAAAAATCTCATAAAATGTATTTGCCCCTATGGTTGGGGGTGTGGTTGGAGAGGAGTAGATCTATGAAAAGAAAAGAAAAACAAAGAAAAATAATGTGAAGGGTATCGAGTGCTGGTTTTTTTTGTGTAACTAGGATAGGAAAATAAATAGGATTCGGATTGCCTTAAGGCATCATCCGAATCCTTATAGGGCAGGGCCCTATCTATTGTATTTATATGTAATGTGTAAAACCATTAAGGGCTGGACCTAACATGTAAAGGGGCGCATCTCTAGGTCCAACGTATGGACCTATCTCCAGCACACACATTTTGTGGCGTATAGTCTTATGTATTGATCATTTATGATGGGCTGGGCCCAAATGATTGTATTATTAAAAGGACGCATCCCTTCTCCAAACGTGTGGTCCTATATCTTATTTTAGCACATCTGTATGTTGCGTGGGCTCTTGTAACGTGGAAACTATATTGTTTAGGTCCCATGCTTATGGTGGCGTGTGGAACTAATTTATAGTGTTGGCCCCAAGGATGGATTGGGCCGACCCAAGATAGGGCTCACCTCTTGTATATATGCACAAGCATATCACTAGTCGTAAATGCAATCAAGCAATCCGAATATTAGACAATCAATGTGAAGACCCTGTGCTCTGCAATAAAAGGTCAATGCGAATTCTGATCAAGGAATCAGCGAATTACTTCTGCCATCAGCATTTGCCATACATGCGATCTTGGACAGTGAATACATCGAAGAGGATAGCGAGTTCCTCTTGAAGGTCTACAAACACCATTAGGTTTGCAATCTTCAGTGAAGAACTACGAAGAGCTGGAAGCTGTATGCTGATGATATTCTTATATAAGAAAGAGATAAGTCTGCTATCTTCTGCTGTTACATTGTGCCCTAGCTGGGTTACGACTGTAACTCTAATTCTGCCCTAGGTTGACAGTTATATCAGATAAGTAATCTGATCTTTATTGCCATTGTATTCTACAATTAATAAATGGATCTAGATCTGATTTGTTGCTGGGTTTTTCCTCCAAGAGGGAGGTTTTCCCAGGGTATGTGTTGCGTCTTGTCTCTTTTGTATTCTTGCATTCACATTGTTCTCTGCAATCTGATCACTAAAGTTAACATCAAGGACAAGAAGATATTGTTGTGGGGTGAGCTTTGGAGTTATTGGTGATTGAACAAAGGTTTGAAGGCTGTATAGTAAATAAAAATTGCAATGGTGTTTGCTATAGAGATTTTTGCTAGCTTGAAGAGAAGTGATACTTATCTCCTCAACAATGGTCAAGACAAATAAATCCAAGGGTCACTTGCAACAAAAACAATCTTCCACACAAGAGAAGCAATGGAAATGCTATGAAGCTAGATAATTCATTATATGCATAAATGGAATTAGTCTAATATATGATGAAGAATCCCTTGTTATAAAGATAAGGATGAAACCCTAGAACATACTAAGATCATAAGAAGTGTCTTAATCCAATGATAGGTACACAAAAAGTAAATGACCTAAGTAAGCTTATGTAAATTTGGATAAGACTTAGTATGAAACTAGTTAGGTAATCTACCATTCACACCAATACCACCCTTTTAAGTGCAACTTAGGGAGTATAAAAAAATACAAAGATGCCAAAATTATGGGTCTTGGTTAAAAGTTCATGTTAGGTACATACACAGACAAATCTCTCACAAGTGGAGTAAAAGAGAGAAAACTGTAGGAAAAAACTCCTCTCCAATGGAGAAAAGATGTAAACAATCATGTACAATTGATTGATGGAAGGAGGACTCAACACGACCACTACTTTGTCACCTATGTACAATAGATGTTTCCCATATAGGAGAGAAAGTGAGAGGCTTGGAAGTGAAGTCTGTGTAGCCTGGAAGAATATGGAGGTTGAGTGTTCGTTATTTTCTTCAAATTATTCTGTGCTTTAAAATTCTTACGAACTTAAATTGATTGTGCCTATCTTTCTAAATTGCTTTATTCAAATCAATATATTTGACATGTCTTTCATTTCTGAAATGTTGAAAAATTTGATGAGGTCCAAGTTTGGATCGGTTCTATCAGCTTTCCAATAGATTGATTGGTTCCAACTTCTTACCGTTTGGGGGATGAAGAAGTTTATCAGTAACAGTGTATTTGTCAACTCTTCTCGCATGTTAGTTTCCTCAAGTGTCAAAGGAAAGTTCTCTTTGTTTTGTTCAAATATTGGCTGATAAAATAAAATATTTATTTTACTAAATTAGTGATTACTTGATATTGCATCATATTTTTGTGTACTGATTTGTTAATTTTATTGTTTTGTCTAGACAACTTTTGAGGATGTCTTTCCTGTCAAAGCAGCGAGTGTGGAGGAACATGTTCAGCAGGTATTTGTCGAATCAAGATGAATTGGATATAGGCAAATTAAATTGCAGGGGAGAAGATGACAATTATTGCTACTTGTGCTTTTATTTTCTTTCTTAATTTTTTATATCTTAGATGCCTATGCTAGGGAATTTTCTTTTTATTGTATGTTAGTAATTGCAGGGCGAGACAAGTTAAGGATCTGTGTGTTGTATGTCAATCTTGTAGAGTTTTCCATAATGTAGTGACTATCTTATGTGCTTGACAAAGATTGTACTAAGATGCTTTCATGGGTAAACATTTCACTCTGTATATGTTACGATTGAATAAGTAGTTTATGTCTTCTAGGGTGAATTTCGTGCGGTTAATATCAATTGAGGTGCTTACATCTAATTTTTTTAGTAGTGTATGTCGTCTAGGGTGAATTTCGTGCTGCTAATACCAATTGAGGTGCTTACATCCTTTTTTTAAAAAAAGGCACAAACAATATTTAAATTTTTCCCTGTTTTTATTGTTGTTCCCACAAAAATGGCCTCCTATCCCGTGTTGTGGAAATGTATTCCCATGTTTTAGCTGTCTGCATCTTGGAAACCCAATGAAACTTAGGTTTTTTCCTTTTCATTCCTCCCTAAATGTTCATATTTGGCAAAATGATTTCCCTAGAAAATGATGTGCTATCTATGGACATTTGGCTTTGGGCTTCACTTAAGTATAATCCATGCCTTCTTGCAGATGCAGGACAACTATCAATTCTGAATTACTCCCTCTTCTTCGGTCCAAAATCCTTAAAACTTCATACATAAGACATTCAGTAGGCATGACGAATTTATTTAAACTGAATTATTCAAGTTTGGGGTTTTGGCTTGAAGATGTCTATTATGAAAACTCCAGTCACTTTGGTGCCAACATGTGGCCTACTTTGATTTGTTCGGCCCACTAGGAGCTCTTGGGAGATTTCCTTATGCTTATTATGTCAAGGATTGTGAAATTAAATATAATTTACTTAGCTCAAGTTTTTGCGTTTGGAATTGTCATGGAAATATTTACAAGTTTTACTATGGATGCAAGGTCGTTATATTATAATACTCACTAGGGCATCTCGGCTCTAGAATATGTGGGTTTATATTATGTAGGGAATTAGTGGATGTGAGTCATTGTATAAGTTATGCAATTTGATATGGGGTTTGGGATTAATGTTAGAATAATAATTTCTTATATTGTTAATGGTCAACTTAGGTTGTTAGATTTCATTAATGTATCTATAGTATTAGGTAGATAGAGGTAGGTAATATCATTAATTTCTACACTGTTTTGTATTTCTATAAATTGTAACCTTTACCAGTTAATATGAACAAGATATTTTACCAGTGAATCTGATTTTCACATGGTATCAGAGCTAGGGCATGGAACTTGTTTTTTTTCAGAAAATCTGCACATTTTTTAATGACCTAGGGTTTCTGCAAATTCGCCTAGGGTTTTGACCCGCTGTTTCAAGGCGATTTTATGTTTCAATCACAAATTCTTGGTGGGTTTTTCAAAACCTCAACTGGGTCACCGTCATATTTTTTTGGGTTTGCAGTTTTTTTTCGCCTAGGGTTTTTGCACATTTGACTAGGGTTTTCACTTTTGACCCTTTAGTTCAAGTCGAAATTTTATTTTGATTGCAGATTCTTGGTGGGTTTTTCGAAACCTCAACTGGGTCACCATCAGATTTTTCTGGGTCTGCAGATATTTTTCACCTAGGGTTTCTGCAACTTCGCCTAGGGTTTTGACCCTCTATTTCAAGGGGATTTTTTTTCCGGTTGTAGAATCGTTGTGGGTTTTTTCGAGAGCTCAACTAGGTTGTCGGATTTTTTGGGTGCATCGTTTTCCATACCTCATTTTTTGAGCCCACGGATTTGACCCTTCATTTTCAGAAAAAATATTCTGGTTGCAGATTCTTTCTGGGTTTTTTGCAGGTCTTCGTCGGATTTTTTTGGGTTAGTCGAAATTTTTACCTCGAAAATTGTGCTAGGGTTTTGAGATTATCACCTTCGTTTCAACTCAGATTTTTTTTATTTGCAGAATCTTTGTGGGTTTTTTGAGATCTGAACTGGGTTGTCATCAGATTTTTTCGAGACTTTCGAAATTTTTTTGCCTCAAAAACCGTGCCAGGGGTTTTAGTTTTTGCCTCTAAATCCGACTTGCAGAATTTGTTTCTAAAAACCCTCTGTTTTCATCCTCTGGTTTTTGTGCATTCGTGCCTTCACCAGTTCGACCTTGGGGTACGTGATGGCATCTCTGACGAACATTATGCTCGAAAGCAGCCAGAAGTTCAATGGCTGCAACTACAACACCTAGAAGCAGCATATGTTGACGATTTTTGAGTACCGATGTCTTGATGCAGTTGTTCTAGGCACGTCTCAACGTCCAGACACTGTCAGAAAAGATCAGGACAAATGGGATGAGCGCAACTGGGAAGTCGTCATGCTCATCAAAGTCTCTGTTACCAATGTGCAGCTACCTTAGGTACCGTTCGACAAAACTGCGAAGGAGATATGGGATCATTTGAAGAGTCTCCATGAAATCTTTGACAAGCGTAGAGCATTCTTTCTGAAGAATATGGTTTTTTCGATTATGATGGACGAGAGGACACCTTTGCAGGATCACTTGACCAAGATCAAGGACTTCCGTGACCAACTTGAGGCGATTGGTCTCACAATGGAGGAAGAGGACATGGTTGTCATCACTTTGAAGAGTTTGCGCAAATCTTATAAGCATTTCATCGAAACGCTGAATATCACTTTCACTGTCGTCGATTTGAAGTTTTCCAATCTTTGTAACAAGCTTTTACAGCAAGATTGGTGGCGCTAACAGTTTGGAAGTAGTACCAGTTCCACCTCCACCGAGCAAGCATTCTCTGCCAAATCTTCTGCTAAGGACAAAGGGAAGGTTCAATCTTCTCAACCGAAAGGCTCTGGTTCTTCTCAGGACAGCAAGAAGAAGAAGAACGTTCAGTGCAATTATTATCATAAGTTTGGTCACATGAAGGCCGAGTGTCGAATTCGTTTGGCTTTTGAACAAAAGAAGCAGGGAGGGTCTCAACAGAAAGCAAATGTCGCCGAACACTCTGAGCAGAAAGAATCTGCTTTCTATGCTTTTATGGCCAAGAGAATAGTAGATCCAGTACACTCTTTTGCCTGGTATATCGATTCAGGAGCTTCGCAACATTTTACTCATCATCGGGATTGGTTCACAAAACTTGAACCATTTTCAGATTCAATAATCTTCGGAGGAGGATAAGAGTACACAGTTGTTGGTAAGGGCACTGTCCAGATACACTCAGGAGGTAGAAATTTAATTTTTCTTGATGTCTACTATGTTCCAGGCATGGAACATAATCTCCTCTCCGCCAGTTAGATCATGAGGCATTCTCCTCAATTAGATGTTGTCTTCAGTTCGTCCATCTGCAACATCGTTGATAGGGATACTCGTACTACAATCGCTATGGGACTTGAAGATCATGGTTTGTATAGACTTGCTGATTCCAGTGATTCTCAAGAGCATACTTTGGTTGCTAGGAGTACATCCATCGAAACACTTTGGCATCAACGTTTTGGGCACTTAAACGTGCACTATCTCTCTCAGTTATATCGGGAGGGTTTGGTTGCTTGTCTACCAGAGATCCAACCTCAAAATCATGGAGTTTGTGCAGCCTGTCAAGTTGGGAAGCAACATCGAACACCATTCTCGGATGGTGATTCTTGGCAAGTCTCCAAGGTCCTTCAATTGGTTCACGCTAATGTATGTGGGCCAATGAACACTCCATCTGTTACTGGTTGCAAGTACTCCTTGTTATCTGTTGACGATTTCAGTCATAAAATGTGGGTGTACTTTCTGAAAAATAAGTCAGATGTGTTCAGTACATTTCAGCAGTTTAAGGCCTTAGTTGAGAAAGAATCCAGTTCTCAAATTGTCACTCTAAGGTCAGATAATGGGGGGGAGTTTTGTTCCAATGACACCTCTACATTTTGTGCTACACATGGCATTAAACGCCAACTCACCACACCATACACCCCTCAGCAGAATGGTGTAGTTGAACGCAGAAATCGCACCATTACTAAAATGGATCGTTCTATGATAGAACATAGAAATGTTCTTAAGAAATACTGGGCTGAAGCAGTTTACACTGCAGTCTATCTGCTAAATTGGTCACCTACACATGCCATTAAGAAGATGACTCCTGAAGAAGCCTGGTCAATGCAAGCCTAAAGTGGGCCATTTGAAATTCTCTGGTTCTACCGCTCATGTATGGATTCCAGATGCCAAATGTGCTAAGCTGGATTCAAAGAGCCAAACTCTTATGTTTACTGGTTACAACGACAACCACAAGGCCTACAAGTTGATTGATGTGGAGACAGATCGTCTCATTTTCAGTCGTGATGTTGTGGTTGATGAGACTACTGGTCCATTCATGCCTCCTCCTACTACTATTCCTGCGACTCCGTTTATGCAAACTCTTGATGTTGGTGTTCGTCTTCCTCTTGGTTCCCATGATGGGAGGGCTTTAGAGCATTCTGACTCTAAAGATGAGGAATCTACTGATCCAACACCACTTGATTTTCCACAAGTTTCGCATCCAGATGACTTTGTTCCAGAAACTCCAGGGGATGTTGTTCCTCCAATGCCAGATGTTGGTACTTCTACCCTTAGGCCTAAGTGGTGGGCCAAGACTATCGAAGATCTTCATGATGATGAACTTATTGAGGGCAGATTCGCTCGCAGAAAGAGAAAGCAACAAAATACAGTCAACTTTGCACTTATGGCCAACATTCACAACATCCATGAGCCCTAGACATATTCCGAGGCTAAAGGCATTCCTGAGTGGGAAAAGGCTATGGAGATCGAATACCTCAGTCTACTGAAGAATAACACTTGGGTTCTTTCTGATTTGCCTCCTGGGAAGAAACCTATCAGCTGTAAATGGGTTTACAAAGTCAAGTATCATGCAGATGGTACTTTGGATAAGTATAAGGCCAGATTGGTTGCTTGGGGTTTTACATAGCGGGAGGGCATTGACTACGAGGAGACTTTTGCTCCTACGGCCAAGATGAGTACCATTCGTCTTCTTCTCGCCATTGCAGCTCAGTTTGGATGGAAACTTCATCAGATGGATGTTAAGAGTGCATTCCTCAATGGCGACTTGCAGGATGAAGTTTATATGACTCAACCCTATGGCTTCAAGGTTCCTGGTAAGGAACATCAGGTTTGCAGATTGGTAAAAGCCCTCTATGGCCTGAAGCAAGCCCCTCGGGCTTGGTACGTACTTCAAGATTGATCTGTATTTGGTTGAACATGGTTTTCAACACAGTCCCTCTGACACTAATCTGTACGTCAAACTTTTCGGTGATGAGATCCTTTTTCTTGTTGTCTACGTGGATGACTTGATCATTATTAGAAATTCAACACATTTGATTGCCGCAATCAAATAGGACTTGTGCCAAGATTTTGACATGAAAGATTTGGGGCTTCTTCATTATTGCTTAGGTGTCGAAGTGTTGCAGACTGATGACAATATCTTTATTTCACAATCCAAGTATGTCCGCAGTTTGCTAGAGAAGTTTCGAATGCAGGATTGTAAACCTGCTTCCACACCTATGGAGAAAGGGCTGAAGTTATCAGCCAAGTCCGATTCACCTACAGTAGATGAAACAAAATTCAGACAGCTAGTAGGCAGCCTCATCTATCTCACTGCCACTAGACTTGAAATCAGTTTCACTATCAGCTACATCTCTCGCTTCATGACAACTCCAAAAGCTGATCATTGGATTGTAGCGAAGGGAGTGTTACGAAATGTGAAAGGCACTTCAGACTATGGCATTCTGTATATGAGGTGCAATGATCCAAAGTTGATTGGTCATACTGACTCAGATTGGGCAGGATTGGTGGATGACTGAAAATCCACTGCTGGGTACGTATTCAGTTTGGGTACTAGTGCCGTCACTTGGAGCAGCAAGAAGCAACAGGCCGTGGCTCTTTCCTCGACCGAAGCCGAATACCGGGGAACAGTAAAGGCCGCATGTGAGGTAGTTTGGCTCTGAAGGATGCTCTTTGACATGCAGATGACACAGACAGGTCCTTCTCCCTTGTATACCGATAATCAAGGGGTGCTCAAGTTGGCCAAAAATCCAGTCTTCCATGAACGTACCAATCATGTCGAACTTCATTGTCACTACATCTGCCAGCTGGTAGAAGACGAATCAGTTCAGTTGCAGTATGTTCCGACAGCGGATCAGACTACGGATATTCTCACCATGTCTCTGAGTCCGGATAAATTTGTAAAATTCAGGGGGCAACTTGGTGTTTTTGATAGATTGACCATTAAGGGAGGGTGTTAGAATAATAATTTCTTATATTGTTAATGGTCAACTTAGGTTGTTAGATTTCATTATTGTATCTGTAGTATTAGGTAGATAGAGGTAGGTAATATCATTAATTTCTACAGTGTTTTGTATTTCTATAAATTGTAATCTTTACCAGTTAATATGAACAAGATATTTTACCAGTGAATCTGATTTTCACAATTAATACACAATTAACATTTGGTTCTGCCCTTTGAGGACATGAGTTGCTTGCCGATTCACTTTAGTAGAGCAATGAACGAAGGTTCACTAGACGTAGTAATGTATAGGGATATCTTGTAAAGTCCCTTCTCGGGATTTTCTCGATTTTGCCCTAAATTAACAATTCCTACTTAATTTGAAGAATGCAATTCATTTACAAATATAACTTAATATTAATATAATCAATTGTAATGCTCTAAATAAGATAATCCTAGTTTAGGACCTACAAACAATATTAATTAATAATCATTAAAAGTAAGAATATGTGATAACATCAAAGTATTGACATTGAATATCAAGATTTCATGATAACATATAAATCCATATGAGCATCAATCCTATTAAAGTCAAAGTACCTTAATAACATTAATAATTATTCCAGGGAATGTTCCTTTACTAACCATATTATGAAATCGTTGGAAATGTTTGCAAATCGCAATCTCAAGGATGGTTGTCCTTGTATTGCAAGAGCATTGCTGAATTCCCTATCCATCCTTCTTGAGGTACAGTACTTGATAGGATCTTGGATCCACTCCATCCCTCAACCCACCTTGGAGGCTGGCCGTCCTCCTTGATCAACCCCAAGAGTACTCATTAGCCTGCCAACCAATGAGCATGGTAGGATTTCTGGTCCATCCATCTTGGTTGGTGTGCTTGATAAGACCCTCAAGCCCAGGGGCATGATTAGATTTCTGGTCCTTAATACTCCCTGGCCCACGAGCATGGTAGGATTTCTGGTCCACTCATCTTGTGGTGGCATGCTTGATATCTCGTGAACTCGGAAGGCTGCTTATCCTTCCTATTTGCAAGCCATTTCTAATAAATTCAAAATTGATTTCCTATAGGATTTTGCTATATGCATTCGGTGGTAAATAATTTTAAAGAAAATGCAAAAAAAATACTTACAAATAGTAATTAATTTAACATCTATATATCAATTAATTTGTAATCTAATATTATATTCAAACTTATCTCGAAATAAGATGATAGCTGAAGACAATACTATTTCTGCCTTATATTTAAATTTATTTTTTTTGTTTTTCTCATTCATATTTAATGCCTTCTCAATTAATTCCATCTCCTTTTTATATCTCCTAAGGTGGGATGAATAGTCACAACTTTTGTAATCATCACACCCCTTTCAAAGGATGCACCTTCCATAATCCAATCGCTGCATGCTAAACTACCCTTTTTTAAGAATTGCTGCCAATTAGTTTTGAACAATCATAATAACAGATCACTGCCAATTGATATGTAATAAAAGATTGCTGGCCCTTATTTCCCTTGCCCACGTTTTATAGGCAGTGGCTGGAGTCTTCTGAGTGCTGGGAATTGCGTTGTGAGACAATGCTGTCTTATGGCAGGGGCATGATAGTCCGCTCTTTCCAAAATTGCTTGTCCACAAGCAATTCTTGATTAGGATGATAAAAAATTTCTGATCATTCCCAATTGGTGCCTTCCATAGGCAAATTCTTCCACTTAACCAAATATTTTTGAATAACCTTGTTCCTTTATTTAATAATTTCTTATCTTGCATATAAAGGACAACCTCTAGTTCCAAAACTAATTTTCCTTCATCATCATCAAGTGGGTGTAACTTTGGACATGGTATAGCATGTTGACCTAACACCTTGAGGTGAGAAACATGGAAGACATTATGGATTTGACTGTTTGCTGGTAACTTTGATTCACAATCAACTTTGCCAATCCCTCGTACAATCTTATATGGCCATAGATTTGTGGCTTGAGTTTCTCAGCACCACTCCTTTTGATAGATGATTGTTTATAGGGTTGCAAACTTAGAAGACTAAGTCTCCCTCTTCAAATGTTTTTTCACATCGTCGATGGCTAGCATACATCTTTTGTTGTTATTGTGCATGATGCAAGTTGTCCTTGAGTGCATTTAGAATATCTATACTTTATTGCACCAAGTCTCTAGCCTTGAAACTCGGGTTTCAGTAAGAATTATATCTCCAAATGATGTCACTTTATACCATATTATACTTTGAAAGGATCATCCCTATTGACATGTGACGAGTGGTATTATAACAATACTCCCCGAGATGTAGCCATTTGATTCATGTGGTTTGTTGCCTGTGACACAGTTTCCTAATTATCCCTAAATCCATTTATTTACAATTTTAGTTTGCCCATTAGTTTGTGGGTGGTAACTTGTACATGGTGTGAGTTTAGTTCCAGCTAGCTTGAAGAGCTCTAGCTAAAACAAACTAAGGAATATGTTGTCTGTATCATAGTTGAAAATCTCGGACTCAGCAAACCAAAAATTTGGACTCGGACTCGGACTCGTGAAAGACTCGGCAAAAAGAAAAACCGTAGTTTTACAAAAAAAACATAAAGAAATTAATGCATTTAGAGAGCATAAGAGCCATAATTGAAACATTACACATGTCACATACTCATAGTTTCAAACTTCCAACTCTAAAATGTATAATACCAAGATTTCTTCAATGCTAATTATGCTGTTATATGGAGCCTAATCATACTCGGAGGTTAAATTTTCCCTACTTCCATCAGCGCAGTTTCCCCCTATATTTTTCGACGGGGGTTGCCCCCAAGTTGGGGTCAAGGGGCAGTGCCCCTTGCGCGCTCCCCGTGAGGCCAAAAATACTTTTATTATTTTATAAAGGCATCGGGTGTTATTTTTCTTTTATTTTTCACTCCCTCAGTTATGCCAAATGAAGGCAATTTTTTTTTTTTAAAACTCAATTTTAAAGATTGCATGACTTTTTTTCTGGGTCGCACGAGTCCATGCAAAGGACTCGCGCGTCCATGCAAAAGACTCGCGCAAGTCCTTGCAAAAGACTCGCGAGTCTTTCAGATGGACTCGCCAGGACTCGCCTCGCGAGTCCTTGGCGAGTCGACTCGTGGCTCCCATGGACTCGTGAGTCCGTGGCGAGTCCACGAGTTTTAAAACCACGGTCTGTATCACTGACAATATTCTTGGGTAAACCATGTAGTTTGATTTTTTTTAAAGAAAATATCTTCCACTTGGGGTGCTCTATATTTGGTAGATATTACAAAAAAAGAAAGGGATACTTAGCCAATCTATCCACCACTACGTATATGCAATTTTTCCTTTTTATCTTGGTGAGTTTCATAATGAAATCCATCAAAATACTTTCCCATTTTTGATTAGGTATGGGTAAGGGTTGAAGTAATTCGAAAGGAAATGATTGTTTTGCTTTGTTCTTTTGACACACCATACATCCCTAATGTGTTTCAAGACATCTCCTTTGAGAAATTTCCAAGAGAGTCTCTCCCTTATTTGTTTGTAAGTTTTATAGTATCCATGATGACCTACTAGAGGAGTATTATGGTCTTATCATCTTTTCCTTCATTTTTGATCCGAAAGTGATATATGTTCTATCTTTATAGAGGATGAGCTCCTCTATCACTTTGTACTTTTCATCTTGCAATTTCCCCTCTAATATGTTACTTGCCAACAGATCCTTAGTATATTTTGCAGGGATCGCGTTCTTCCATTTTGTAGAGATATCCATCATAGAGCATAGATAGGGTATTTGAGATAGAGCATCAACCACAACATTATTTTTGCTCTTCATATATTTAACTTCATATATTTAATGTCAAAGTCTCAAGCTTGTAATTTGCTAACCCATTTTTGTTGCCTATCATTCAAATCTTTTTGGTTCAAGAAGAGCCTTAGGCTATTATCAGTTTTTACAACAAACCTTCCACAAACCACGTATTACCTAAACTTGCCAGGGCATGCATATTTGCTAACATTTCCTTATCGTAAATGGAGTAGTTCTTTTTAGTCTCTTTATGTTTGCAGCTTTTGAAAGCTATAGGGTATTTGTTTTGCATCAATACTGCTTCGACACCTCCTTCGGAAGTATCTCACTCTAGCTCAAATGGTAATTAGAAGTCTGCAATGGCTAACACTGGGCAGGAGCTCATTATTTCTTTTAGCTTTTGAATGGCTTGTTGGGCCTCTATACTTCATGAGAAAGCATTTTTCTTAGTTAGGTTTGTTAGTGGGGTAGTTAGCGTTGAGAAGCCTTTAACAAATCTTTTGTAATAGCTGCAGAGTCCTAGAAATCCTTTAGATGAGTTAAATTTAAATGTTGGTCCAAACAGTGAATTTATCAAACTAGCTAGCTATTAGCATACCTAGAGATATTCCTATTAGCATTACTTAAGTCTCCACTAATGGACTTTTAGTATTTTGTCTTATTTTATGTGGTTGAGACATGTGTACTCACTTTGTGAGACACGTAGAGCATTTACACTTGCCACTTGCTCACACACTTGTCAAGTGAGCTCACAAGTGTCCCATCTTTGGAGGGTTAGTGAGTTGTTGTATCCAGCTTGCCTACCTCATCTGCCTTGCCTATATATGGAAGGCTATCTATGTACCTTTACTTAGACTCTCATTTTATGTGATAGATATTGCTATTTGTGCTAATTTGGTTTCACTTTTAGAAGGTGGTTGTGAACTTTAATATTGGCTAAATGCCAATATGGTATCAGAGCTGGTTTTTGTTGAAGGTGCTAGTTTGAAAATTTTGTAAAGATTGTTCGACTCTTTTGGCTTCTTGCATGCTAGTTCTCTCTCGAAGTTTGCACATGCGCTTGCATCAAAGTGACTCTGCACATAGCTTTATCATAGTGTTGTGGAGTCAAATCATCATCGCTATTGAATCTAAAATTGGCGAATAATGGTAACTTCATTTTTTGCAATTTTTTTGCTCTTGTAAATTTAAGGAAACTCTGTTTTGTTTAGATTTTTGGGCAAAAAAGCAAATTTTTTTTAGCAAGGGCAAAATTGCATCCTTCTCATTTCTTTTTCGGGTCAATATTTGCAATCTTGCAAGTGCTTTTTTAAGCCACACGACCTCTTTCAAGGTTTTTGGCTTGTTCGCTGGTTTGTGACATCTTCTGTTTGAAGGGTGTCAATCTTTGCTATAGGTGAAGTGTTGCAAGCGGCATCCATACTACCAGTGGCATTTCTTATGCTTGGGCAAGTCTTTGTATGCAGGTGCTCCCACATATTTAGAAAGAACTGATTGATCAATTTGTGAAATAATACATTCTTTGGGGCATACAAGCTTACATGCCAACTTTTGAGCACCAAAGTGAAAAGCAATGCATCTCATGAAGAAAGGAAGCTGCCAAGGAGGCTCCGTAGGTGTGAACAATAGAGAAACCTGCTAAAAAATGGCAACTAATACTCACTGGGTGGGGTTTTATTGCATGCTCTACACCTTGTTGATCTGTCCACCCCCCATTTGCTGTGATTGGTGAAATTTGACAAATTCATAGTCACTGGAAAGCTTTTATTGTGCTGATTCCAACGAGTACTTGAAGCATAGGTTCGATCTCATTTTAGAACATCTTTTTCTGTTTTAGTGTAGATGTAATAAAAAATAGGCCATTTTATGAGAAATTGATTGTTAAATAACTTTTAAATGGTAGTATTAAATCGAGCATAATATTTTGATATCTCCTACGTAATGGACCTTGATGCATTGTAAAAAGCACAAATTTATGAAGTGCTAAAAATTAGTGGGGGGGTTCACCTAATTTTGAATCAAGGGGCGTGTCTTGAGTCGTACCTCAGCGCACTTTCGTGATTCGTTTCATGAACACTGTAGTCCTTTGACTTGCATTGTGATCTTAACACTTATTGCTACATATGAATCCAAAAATGCTTCACTAAAAGCATCAGTGTGATGTCCCCACTTTGAAATATAGTTTAATAATAAATAATGATAATAAAATTAAAATACAAAAGAATAAACATAAAAATTAAATTAAATTAAATATCGATACACTTATTTAGTACTGATTAATCATCCATTTATTTCTATCAGCGATATATTATTAAATAATGAATAACTTTTTATCTCTATAATAATAAATTATTAAATAAAATATTAATTTGCAATCAATATTAATTACTATTAAATAATTATTAAATAAACACATAGTGGCAGACCAAATCTGACGCATGTTAGATTTGTCTGCCTCTGCAACAACTAACTACTAATACATGTATAAAGGGAGGAGGAGGAGAATATAGCAGATATGCGTTGGTCAGCAAGTAAGACAAAGCCATCCATTGAAGTATCATTGCTGCTATATGAGAATAACAGAGAACTTAAATCAAGGATCGTGTAATAATAGCCAGCAATAAGAGTTCGGCACAAGGATAGAAATCGTACTAAAAGATACGGCATTATCAGTTTGACTAAGGCACTGTTCTTAGTGGTATGTTGGGACATTATATCTAGATTGGCAGTGCTCAAGGAGCCTGAGATAGCCGACTACCAAGGAGATTTCATGAGTCGACTAACTATCATAAGTAGCGATTTATTAAGAATGGGATCGTTCAATCAATAACAGAAAGGAGATTGTATTTATTATAAATAAATTAATAATATTATAATACAGACCATAATGCATTGGTTAAGGAGTGATTTAATACAATGAGGAGAAGCATTGTTTAACATAAGCAAAACCAAGAAGTGCGATTGACCAAGAGGTGTGATTCATTATGAGCGGAGCGATTTAAATTATGAAGAGTTATGGCCAAATAGAAAGACATGACTTTTCGGAAGAAGCCTCTCTGAAAAGAGATTTATAGAAAAGCAATTAGAATTAGAAAGGGGGAAATATCGGATAGAAGGTTGAGTGTGCAAGAAGAAAGGAACTGGTCTTATATTCTTATTTGTATCCAGATTGGAACGACTCCACTAAGCATCACCCCTTGGGCATCAAACTGGTTGTATACTCCAGTAATAAATCAGAGATCATTCCTCACATAATTATCTTCGATCATATCAGAGACAGCAGAGATATGAATATGGAACTTAGAACTTATTTACTTATAATTCCTTAATTGGATCTGCTCTGCTGAGCATTGATCCACTTGGCTTAGAAATTGCCACCACATAAGTTTAAGTTAGAGACACACTATTGATTGCAAGGGAGCAAAAGAATGGTTTATACCACTTGGGAGGATCTTGATGAATTAAAGTAAGAGTACTTAAATAGGCATTCAGATTAATTAGTATTAGAACAAGCTGGCCAAAGTACTTTGTGGGCCCACACAATAATTATTCAGATTGTTATAATAAAAGAATCTTCAGACAGTGTTTGCAGAAAAGGTTTTGAAGATTTCACAATTTTGTTGTGTTTTTAGCTACAGCTTTACTAAATGGAATGGGACCCACCTGTGATACTGGGAGATATTGGTTGTGTTTTTAACTTCAACCCCACTTAAGCTTCTACAAGGAACTTGTAGATTATTGTTTGTGATTTGAGCAATCAGCATTACCAAAGGGTCAACAAATGATTAAGAGGAATCAACAACATGCTGAATAATTTTGTTTGGGTAAATCAGATGAAGTTACCAAGATAAGTTATACTCTCTGAATCATTCTTAAATTTTAAATTCAATATTATAATGAAACGTGTTCAGTTTTAATATAGTTATGTTTATTAATATATTACCACTCTCATTTTAATTTAAAATTGATGTCTCAGGACTAAATTATGGTAAGTCTGAAATGGGGACCATTACAATCAGTGATTCCTTACAACAAGATAATCATACATGTTTTCCAATACTTCTTTTTTATAGTTCTTGCAGAGAGTTTAAAGACCCTTCTTAGAGAGCATCCAAAAATTCAGCAAGACATCACATCTTTTGTTCTACATCACCTATTGCATGACAATTCAGAGGCTCTTCATAAAGGTTCTTTCCATTAGGGCAACACATGGAGCATTTGAGTATCACATTATTCACAAATTTAATGAGATCCATATTCACAAATTTTAGCACACCAGGCTTCAACTCAGCCAATTACATCCTTAATCCTGTCTTAGCCTTTACCCCTCGTTTCCTTTGATATACTTCACTTCTTCTGCTTATCCACTAGACCATCCTACGTGAGAACAATGGAAATTCAATGTCCTTCCCCTTGAGCTATTTGTTAGTACTTATATTATTTCTTGAGTTTTTTAGACTTGAATTTCATTGGTCGAATTGGGAGGTGTATTAGCACCTTAAATATTTTATTGGGTTTTATCTTTTCTTTCATGGAAATGATAACGTTTTGTAGATTTTTGAGGCATGCGACAATTTGGCCTTTCTCTTGGTGGTGTTTCTTAACCAGCAAATTTTCTTTTCTCTTGACATTTCTTAATTTACTAGTTTGGCTCCCCTCTTTTCTCTGCCAATTGCTGAGCTGCTTCCTGTTGTTCATGACACCTTTTCATGTACCTCTAATTTCAAGAAAGTTTTTGTCAGATTCAATTCTTCTAGTCTAGATTCAATTGCTTTGATTCCCAACTAGCAGATTGTATCGAGCAATCCAGGCCTTCTTTCTGTCATCGTAACTGCCACTTGGCTTATTAGTTATTAGTTCTACCTTTGTCTTGCTCATGCACTGCCCCTAGTGACCATTAGAATCTTGTGAAACAGAGTACCCTCTCTTCAACCTGTGCATTTAGAGAAATCTGTCTAGTGTTGAGAATAAACTTTACTTTAAGCATAAATTTAAAACATTAATGAATGCAATGCTTGTCTAGAAGTAAATTTCCAAAACTGATGATTGATAGCGTGAATTTCATAGTTTGAATGAATTTGAAAACATGAGCAAGTCATCTTTTAGGTAGATGGTAGTCCTAAGATCAGTAGTCAATAAATATAAGTTTAAAACGTTAATCAATGCAATGTTAGTCCACAAGTAAATTTCTGAAACTGTTGATTGTTAGTGCGAATTTTGTAGTTTGAATAAACTAATAAATGTGAGCAAGTCATCTTTCAGGTAAATATTAGTCCTAATATTCTGAGATACTGGTTCTTGGGGAAAAAGGCTGGGTCCGGGTCCTGGTTCTTGCCCGGTCGTGGTCCGAGCCTGGTTCTCCTTGGGTTCCACCTGGGTCTTGCCCTGGTGGCCGGGTTCTCTGTGGACCCACAGAGAACCCGGCCACGTGGGCAGGACCCAGGGAGAACCCAGGCAGGTCCACAGAGAACCCGGCCACCTGGGCAGGACCCAGGGAGAACCCAGGCAGACCCGGGAGAACCAAGGCCCGTGGGTTCCCAAAAATGGGGCCCATGGTTCATAAAAGTCAAAAAAACAATTAAAAAACATCTATGTATCATTTATCTGTTATCATTTATGTATCATTGTATGGGAAAGTTACATTGTATGTTTCATATTTGTATGTTTGAACATATATAATTTTGATGTTTGTGTAAATGATGTTCGATTTACATTCAATATGCAAGTTATATTCTACCTAGTATTATCTTGTTTTATATATTACTGAATTAATATATGAATCCGACTATCCTTTTATGTGGCAGGTGAGAGGAGCATTTATAAATTTCAATGTCCATTCTCACACATACCATTTGACATATATAGTGGGCTGGGTACGGTCAAGTGATGCCTTGACCGGCCATGTCTTTTGGACATGGCCGATCAAGACATCACTTGATCGTGCCCCTTCGCTATAACAATAGTGCATGGCGTTTATTAACCAAACGGTGTATGTTCAACACTCGATAACTATCGGTGTATGCCAATCGGTGTATGATTATATTTAACACTTCGAAAGCTTGCCTTATCACCCGATATCAATCGGTGTGTGTTTAATATACTACCCGATAACAATCGGTGCAAACATAAACTAACATTGATACTAATCGATGTTGGGTCTACCCGATAATCATTAAATCGGATTTGCAATGGTTAACCCGATTTGATAATCGGTGAATACAAATAGTGTAATAGATTATCAAATCGGGATTCTATGATAATGAACAGTTAATCATCATATACAAACAAAGAATGTTTATCAATTGAGTGCTTGAGGTTATTCATTTTAATAATCAATATGATAAATGATTGAATGAGACTTCATTTATCTCTCATTCAATCATTTATCTTACCGAAGCTATTATGCATTAACAGTTTGAACATATATATATATATATATATATATATATATATATAAATAATATGACATATATATAATTAAAATATATATATATATACGGACGTACTCGTACTCGTACCCGTACCCAAGATTTTTTTTTTTTGCTGAATATGTGAATCCGTACCCGAATATGTATCCGTATCCGTACCTGAATCGGTAACTTAGCTAATATTAATAATTAAAAATCACATTCATAATCAAATAATTCTCTAGATCAAACGTTAATTTAAATATTACTTTAATCAACACATACTATTTCAAATGGCTTTCGGAGCTACTTGTAAGCAAACTTGGAAATATTTACTTGGATAATTTTTATCTCGTGTAAATCATGTGTACAATATCAAGAATGTAACATATTTATTCATGATTATCATAATTATAACTAGTGAGTTGGATTAACAATTCACAATTTTTCATCATAGGGTCTGTCTAATGACTAGTCTTTACCAAAATAGGAAATCATGGGTTATGACTTTGGTAATTCATGGGGACAACACACTTTAAAGCAATTAATCAACCAATCAGGACATCCTCTTTTTAAGCACAAAGACCTTTTCTTAAGTGCATACATCCCTCCTAAGGGGGCTTCCTCCATGTGCAGATGCACCCCTTAGTAGATTGATTTCTTTTCCAAATTTTGGACTTTGCATCATGCCACCGTCAGAGTTTCATGAAAATGAATACAATATCAGACATGGATACAGATATGGCTAATTTTCAAGATCCCCTGCTGTGGGTGCAATTAGAGATGACATTGTAAATATATTCATATATTCAATTATTTACATCGAAGGATATAGATTTTTTTTTCATTATGTATTTATATATATTTTGATTTTTCTATTTTAGTTAATACTATTTAGTATTTGTCGTTAGTTATGTAATATGTGTGTGTATGGAGGCATTGTTTTTTTTGCACATTTTGAATTTTTTGTCATGAACCCTAAACTGAATATGGTATTAGACATTGTGGTGTTGTTTCCATATGCATAAATGGCCCAAATATAGGCTCATATGTGGGTACATCTTGATAATGTATCCTTGTGGTATCCAGGACTATGACACCCATCTTTGGTATCTGATCATGTGTCTAGATAGGACAAGGGAAGTGTCCTGTAACTTTAGACAACGTTAATCTGAACATTTGGACTGTAAGACGTCTTCATCCTTAACATCTACATGTCTTTGCATGGTGTCCACTTAAGAAGTAACAACCTCAACATATACTTCCAAGATAGATGTTTTCAGTCCCTTCACATTGACGTCCCAGACATTATTACGCTATGCATTTGATTCCCAACAGGAGGCCTTGAGAGACATCACAAAAACTCTCATGTCTGAAGTATTGGCATCCTTCAAATGGACTCTCAATATGTACCTGCATGTTCACATCATATCTGTTGTAGTAAGCTTTTGAGTCTTATTGGTTTCTCTAGTTTTTGGTCCCTTCTGTATTTATCTCTTTGCATTTACTAAAACTTGGACTATAACTGATCGATAGCTGTATCTTTACCTATGTCTTTGCTGTAGAATGCTAGGCCTACATTTTTTTTCTGTATAGTGATGTGTCTAACTTGTTTTAATTTTGTCAGGTTCATGAAATGGCAATGCTCTCTGCTATACAAGCAGCCCAACGGGACAATTTGCGGAGTTTTGATGACTATATGTTGCAAGTTCTTGAGGTATACTTGGTCTTCCTTAAGATTTGTTATTCCAATATGTTGTATTTTTATTTGAAATATGTGTTTGATCATCCATTGGTTTACTGCGACACACTCTCTTTCTCTCCCACATCAACTACTACTTTTGGGCTAAAACATTGAATATGGGCTCTGAAGTTTCTGCTTTCAAATTCTAGCATGTAGCTGTTTCAACTTGAAAGCATTTTGTAGGTGAGATGAACTTTATTGAAATGCAAGAGCATTTTTATTAGCCTTGACATCTGTAATGCAAATATTGTGCAAATGAGTTTTAGGTTGAATCGGTAAATCAGTGACATTTTGAGTGATTTGATTTTACGGAATTGGAATTTTCTCTGATTGGTATACTACTTATTAATGGATGGTATCATCTTGTTCAGCTATGTAGGCTATGCTGTGATTATAGCAGTGACTGGGATCTGTTTTTGTAATTCGTATTCTTACTTGGAAAACTAGCATTTGCTTTTATACTATTTATATTAAGTCAATTTTATCACCATAAAGTATATTTCTTAACTTATTTATCTGTAGGATGATTGGGAAAAAGAAAAGCGGGATTTTTTGCTCAATATGAGTCGTCTTCCAACCATTTCTAAAGCAAATGGTGGTATCTCTTCTTCTGGTATAAGTCAAAGTGTCAGAAGTTTATCAGGCACAGCAACTCCACATCTCTCACAGGGTGCACAAAGTATGGAGATAGTGCCTGCAACTGAGAAACCTTTTCTAGAAAAGAAGGCTTCAGCTTATGCAGATGTTGTGAGGAATCTTAATGCTGAAAGAGAACGTGGACTTCCTTTTAAGGTGATTTTAGATTTAGATGTGCTATGATATTGTATGAGTCAAAATTTTCACTCATGTAGATTTAATGCTTTAGGGTTGAGCGTGTGTACTTAATGATTTTGCATATCTAAATTTCCTTGACCCAGTTGGAAGTTAATGTAGATTACCCTGGATTTGCATCACAATTTCATTGTTCCCTTCCATTGCATTTATATTTTATTATTTTCAATTTTAACGGAGAACTATCTCCTACTTTGTGGATTGTAAGTCCAACTTATAAATCTTGACCCCCATTATATACAAGTAAATAATTTCAATGATGGCTGAAGCTTAGATTCATGAATTAGAATGATGTTCAGATATATATGTTTAGTGAATATGGTCTTCTTGCTAAGAATTTTCTTTTGATGTTTTTTTTCCTTACCTTAACTTTACACTTAGGTGGCAACAGCTTTTAAAACAACTTATGAGGAACTAGCCAGCGAGACATCTGGCTCAAAATCTGTTAGCATGCAGAAGATCTGGAACTTGCTTCAGGTAACCTCTTTGATAAGACTTTTATCTAAAAAGTTTGTTTCATAGCATAGCTGTTTGTGTCATCATAGCTCAATATCTGTAACTAAATATTTCCTTTTATCTTTGTTTTTCAGATCTTTTTTGATTTTGTATCAATATGATTCGTAAATTAGGTTTTTATAATTGTTCGACATAAGGTTTGGTTTTCTCTTTATGTATCAGTGTTTTCAATATAATTTTTGATTTTACCTTTTAACATTATCTTGTAGGCATTGCTTGGGGAAGATAAAGAAGCACCAAAGAATTTGTCAAGAAAAATGGTTATGGTTATTGGGGCAAGGCGCCATTTAGAAGCTGGTTATGAGAAATATATATTGGACACCATCCATAGTCATGCTGCTCAGGTCACTTAATTTACCTGTAGATAACTATCTTTTATTATTGCTTTTTCTTAAAAGTTATCACTTAAGAAGTGGGTTATTTTGACATATTTGAATTTTAATGTTGTTTTAATCCCTGTTTTAATGTCTTTTGTTTTGGGTTGCACTTTAAGGGTCAAGTATAGCTTGTTTTTATTTTTCTGAAATTCACTTTCTTTGTTATGCACAAGAAAAGTGCATTATCAAGCAAGAATGGCATTCTGGCTTACAGTCTGTGTCCAAAGGATATCTATTCCATCAAAATTCAGCAGAACCTGCCAGACCTGTCCGGTCTTAGCCTGCTTCAACAGAGCCACTCTAGGATGGCATTCTTTCCTCATTTTTTGCTCCAGGAATCTCAGCTGTTATATTGAAATTGTGGTTTGTTGTTTACTTAATTTTTGTTTGGTTCTTTATCTCCTTTTCTATTCCCTAATATTTTTATTCAGTTGAAACTTAATCAAATTTGTTTTGATGGAATACACAAAGTCATTCTTTTTTCATCTCCTATGACCTGTTTTATGCCCATATTCATACTAGATACAATCTGTCACTTATGTTTTGTTCTGCATCCTTTGGCATTTCCTCCTTCGCCGACCGCATGGGAATCAATCCCGGGACAGCCCAACCACAGGGCTTCGCAACTGTCATTGCGCTGCGGGGACATCCCCTCTGGAACATGTTGAAATTAAGCATAGTGCTATTTTTTTATTTCATTGTCAAAAGTCATTTTTCATAAGTCAAATATTATCATATTGATGCATTGAGGTTACTTAACTATTTAGTGCCATGGATATAGCTCTTACAAGTGTGTGGTGACATACCTACTTCATCAACTACATATTTTATTTTATTGCTTACTCCTGGGATGTTTTGTACTTAGTGCAATGCAATTTTTCTTTTTGGAACCTTTTGTGGTTTTCTTTAAGCTGTCTAGTTGTGCATAATTTGTTTGTTGAAATGATGGAAGCAAAATATTTTCTATCAAATGTCATGGGTGATATCTATTCTGCTGTGAGTCAAGTAGATAAGACTGTCCATCAGTTATCTGTACATTGATCTTCTGTGAGGTAGGATTGGATTCCATTCTAAGAATGAGTTGAAGCATATTTATAGTCCACCACGCTGATCATCCTCATTATATATAAGACATATTTAGCCTTTTAGGCTGTAACAGGAAAATTTAATTCTCTAGTTGCAAAGTCTGGATACCAAGGAAATATTTCATCAATCGCCTCCTATTGAATTTTTCTTAAGCTTTTGCTTCATGCTAAGCAAAATGTTAATGCTATAAATTTATAGCTCATAATGCTTATATTGTCAACATATAAGAGACATATGAGGACATTGTCATTTCTAAAGAGACTTGCTTAGAGTCTTCCTTTAGTTTTATGTTTTTTTTTTTCCTATGAGTCAATGTTTAATGAATTTTATGATGGACTTGTTGATGTGTTTTTTACGCACATGCGAACACAGAATAAAATACCAAGGTATCTTATCCTCTCTTGAACAAAATATCTCAAATGCTATGCTTCGCGACCAAATGAGACAACTCCAAGGTGACGAAATGTCAGGTCTGGATGTGTGGATAAGTTCAGTGGTTTGATGTGATAATGCTGGAATCACAAGGGGACTTACATTGTACATGAATGTTCAATCTTATCATGGATATGGAATAGGTGTGCTGATAACTTAGGATTTTGCAATGAAGCTCTGGACTTAATTCTAACAAGAATTTTAAAAAAGGGGGCAAAAAGGGAATAGGGTTAGGAATTCTATTCTAAGCCTAGAATGCAAGAAGTGAGGAACAAATTCAGTGGAATCAAACTAGGCAAGGTCTCACCATCAAGTCGAATAGATTTTGACACAAGTTTAGTGCAATCATCTAAGGTGTATTTCCTAGATTTTCAAATTACTACCATCAGACATTGATACCATCCAAGTTGATGCATAACAATGGGCGTATAATAATCAAAGTTAAGCGTGCATAAATTTCCAATTGACCACACAAGGCACACTTACAATCAGCAAGAGGCTAGTGGTATGGATAAATGGATTCCACACAAATACATTCAACAATTTCTTTCATTCAATCTAACAAACTTAAAAGCAAATTCTAATCTAACTTGGAGGAATTGAGAACCTTGAATGCAAGACAACACTTAAACAAAAATCACCATCAATTCGAACAATGATTTGTATTCAAATCTGTAACATCTACCAACAATTCTCAAAAATCTCTTGCTTACATATGAGAGGCACTGGGGTATATATAGAGCCTCAAAAGAAATGAATGGCTCAGATTGATTCGAGATCAACCACCAAGATTACAAGATAAAACCCTAATTAGGATTTGTTACAACCACCATTACATTGGCCAATGAGAAACGAGGGTAAGTAAGATAAATGATATTTGGTGTAGCGCCATTTGTCACTTATTCCCTCCTTGAATGAATGTTGACTTGGTACCCTTTGATTGAACGGATGGTGACTAGGATGCCACCTCAACCTGCCTTGTAGACTTAATCAATTCGCCTTGTACATTCCTCTTCTTCATAATGTTTGGAATTCCTTATGATACTTTGTATTCCATCCTTCTGTTAAGGAATTCCATGAACTGTTCCCTCCTTATTTGGAAATTTTTTCCGATCTTGGAATCTTGAAATATTTCCTTCCTTGGTGCTCTTTGATATTGAAATTCCTTGATGTAGTTCCGGATTTCTTGATGTGAAATTCCTTTGTGCTCATGTCTTGAACTTGCTTTCCTTAATTTGTTCACCATCAAGGTGAAGTTTTCTCTTCATGTTTGATCTAGTCCTCATCTTCACCTTTTGGAATCTCTGTCCCGAAATCCTCATCCAATCTTTGAAGTATTGATCTTCCTCATCCGCATTGCGTGCATCCTCCTTCACCTTAAGCCTTGATCATCATGCTTCCCTTCCTCATAGCAATCCTACAGAACAAACAGACATTGAATCAAACACAAGTATGATAAAATTTATTCCAACCCTGGTGGGAAATCCATCCGCATACGAACGGATTAGTTCTCAAAACATCCGCATTATCCTTGTTCATTTCTTCACTTGGTGGAAATTTGAGACCTATCTGGACAACTTTGTTATTGATTCGTCCCTTCCTTTGTAATTCCGTCCTCAAGTGGAAGTCCGACCCTCATCCAAACTCATTGTCCTTGAAAATTTTGTGTTGATTTGATCACCATTCGATCGAGTGGACATCCAGACAACATTAGGACTTTGTTCCTGACATTTGTCCTAACTTGTGATAGGTAGTCCTAGAAAATTGTAGCACCAATTCTGGAAAATCTGAAGGTATAAATTGAAATCTGGAAGATTCTCCTCAAGAAAACTTGATTTTCAGAATAAGTAAGTCTAAAGACACCCCTGTAAACTCAAAAAGTCAAGTATTTGGAGCCCCAAAAGTATACCCAGGTCTGGAAATATCACTTGGAGGTCTGAAAACACTCAGAAAGTGAGTGATTTTTGATATCAAAGTTGTAATAAAAGCCTGATTTTTTGAGGACTGAGTCTGAATACGTCCTCCAATGTTTGAAAATACTCAAAATGGTGTATTGAAGTGTGATTTTCTGATGCTTAAGTCTAAATACACCCTCTGAAATTCTGAAAATGGCTCCAAAAAATTCTGAAGACACTCTGAAAATGATGAATATCAATGGTAGGAAGTGGTCACAGCCATTTCACATGCTTGCTTTTGAATTATTTTGCCCCTCAAAACTTAGAAATGGTCATATCTGGGCACAACCATGTGGCTGGAAATGAAGTTTCAGTCTGAAGATAACCTGATATACTTAGAAAAATATCAAAATTAGTGCCCGGAAGTATACTACAATGCTTGGAAAAGGGTGTGGAAAAGTCTGATTTTTAGTTCTTAAAGTCTGAAGACACCCTTTCAAGGTCCAACAATGGCTGCCCAACGTTTGAAGACAACCTGCAACTTCAATAAATCAGTCATTTAAACCTGTCGCAGTCATAGGAAACACTTGTATTTGATGGATTTTACCTTCCCAAAGTGAAGATTGCTAAATCTGGGTACAAACAAAGGCCTGGTAATGAATATCTAAGTCTAAAGACAAATCTGAAAGTGAGGTTTCAGACTTAGATCAGCAATGGAAGCTCCACCAAATGCCCAAAAAACTCATAAGGACGATGCACAAGTGAAATTTCCCAAGTGTAGAGGTGGCTGGAAATGAAAATTTTTCTGAGGACAACCTCCAAACAGTGGTGTTCTAGACTTGCAACAGCGATAATAATGTCTGAAAATGCTCTAAAATGTCCTTAAAATTACCTCCATACAGTTCTCCAATAAAATCGGCTAAGGTGGAAATGAGCTGGGAATGAAATTGAAGTCTGAAAATGAGTTCCCAGCCGACAATGGAGGTCAAGCAGCACCCAGCAAGGGTGAAATTATGCAGATCCAGTCAACACGCAGCAATGGCACCTCCCTATCACAAGTACTTAACTCCAAAAAAGTGGAAAAATCTTCACTTTAGCCAAAATCACCCAATCCCAATAGTGGCGCAAAACTTAGAAAGCTTCAAATTGCCAACAATGGTGGGTTGACCAGCTACTTAAATCGCTGTAGTTTCTCCTCCAAACGGGGCGCCAAGGCTGAACTAGACAAATCTGCAACTTCAACACTTCAAATGGTGTCCAATGGACACTTAGATTAAAAACCTCCCAGCTAGAATCAATAAATCACTATGCTACCTCGAGTTTCCGGGATGGGTAGACAAGGGGACAAGGAAACGGGTTTCCGGGACAGATTTTTTTTCCTAGAGTAGGGGATGACAGGTGACGGCAGTGGGGACAACTATATAAAAAATAAGGAAAATTTTAAATATATAGGGAAATTTTAAATATTCGTATAAAAACATGGATAAAGTATGCTTATATACATTATAAAACCTTAACATATAACGTTTGTGTTAAATAATTTAAATTGAGAGTTTGCATGATGGTGGAAATCAAACAAATAATCAAAATTCAATCATTAATTTTATGGGACAGCCAGAGTACGGGTTTTCGAAAGTTTCCGAGTTTTCGGGACAGGTCAAATTATGCTGGAAACACTAATAAATCACCTTCAATCTGCCACTTAGTAATCACCATCAGCAAATATATTATTATTTTGAATGTTGGCTGGGCATACTTATACATGTTTTTGCCTTGAAACTTCACCCATAGTTGAACTACTCGCGACTCGGCTCGACTCGCCAATAATAGAATATTAAAATAATGTTAATTTTAGTATTAATGCTCAATAGTGTATATTCTATTTTGGTTAGATCGTCTTCGATCTTCTCAACAGTTTCTTATTAGAAACTTGCTATTCTTGTAAATATCCTTGTATTATTTATGAGCGTCTTGCTCATTTTGATAATCAATCAATTCTTTGAAATCCATTGCGTATCTCGCATTGTTTTATGGTATCAGAGCTATAGGAGAAATTTTTTCGAAAATTTTTTAATCCTAATTTCCAATTAGTGGAAATTTTCGAAATTATTTCTGGAAAAAAATCCATCAAAGTTTTTTTTGTTGCCTAGCTTCTGGGGTTGTATTGTCGCGTTTTTCCGCGACCTGTGTTCGCGCGACCTGCAGGGTCGTCACGTTTTTTCGCGACCTGTGTTCGCGCGACCTGCAGGGTCTTCGTCTTTGGCGGTCCGTTTGCAACCTCCGCGTTGCGACCTCCGTCTGTCATCTCCGGTGTTGACCTGCAAACACGTCGTTCTGTCTGCAAGCTCCGGTGTGTCTGCAACCTCCACGTCGCGACCTCCGTTTGTCATCTCTGGTGTTGACCTGCAAACGCGTCGCCGGACCTGCACCTTCGGCGACGCCATTTATTTTCGGTGAAATCCATGGCTCCCATGACCTTCTGCAACTTTCGATTAAGGTGTTAACCTTTCAGTTTTTATCGAAAATCAATTTTTCTTGCAGATTCTTGGTGGGTTTTTCGAACCCTAATCTGGGTAGTTGTCCGTTTTTTCTGGGTGCCTCGATTTTCGTGCCCGTGGATCTAGATTCTGACAGCAGATTCCTTTTGGGTTTTTCGCACAAATTTGTGGGTTGTCTTTGGATTTTTCTGGGTCAGCCGGAATTTTTTTTGGGAAACGTGCAAATGGCTTCTCTCACCAATCTGATGTTAGAAGGCAGTCAACGCTTTAATGGTCACAATTACAACATCTAGAAACAACGTATGTTGACCATTTTTGAATATAGGCGTCTTGACCAGCTTGTTTTAGGAAAAGAGCTCAGTCCTGGTACACCTGGTGCAGATCAAGATAAGTTTGATGAACGCAATCGGGAGGCAGTTATGCTTCTCAAACTCTCAGTGACTGATGATCAGTTACTGCAGATTCCTTCCGGGAAGACAGCTTCCGACATCTGGAAGCATCTGAAGGAATTGCATGAGACATCCGACAAGAGCCGAGCATTCTTTCTAAAGAATCAGCTGTTCTCCATTATGATGGACAAACGTATGTCCTTACTGGAACACCTCACGAGGATTAAGGACATTCGAGATCAGCTCGAAGCTGTTGGTCGGACTATGGAGGAAGAAGACATGTTAGTAATCACTCTGAAAAGTCTTCCGAAATCGTATGAACACTTCATTGAGACCCTTAATATTACTTCCACTAATGTTGATCTGAAGTTTTCAGAATTGTGCACCAAACTTCTACAGCAGGATCGCTGGAAACAGTAGTTTGGTAGTGGTACTACATCAGCCTCCTCGGAAAATGCCTTCACAGCCCAATCCTTTCACAAGGATAAAGGCAAATTTCAGTCCTCTCAGTCTTCTCAGCAGAAAGGCTCTTCTCGGACACAGGATGGAGCTAAGAAGAAGAATGTGTAGTGCAATTATTGTCACAAGTACGGCCATATGAAGAAAGATTGCCGTCAGAGGCTCGCTTCTGAACAAAAGAAGCAGGGAGGGTCACACCAGAAGGCGCATGTTGTTGAACATTCCGAGCAGAAGGAGTCTGCCTTTTATGCCTTTATGGCTAGGAGGTCTTCAGATCATGCCAGGTCTTCTGCTTGGTACATTGACTCTGGTGCATCACGTCACTTTTCTCATCGGCGTGACTGGTTTACAGACTTCTCACCTTTCAGTGATTCCGTTGTATTTGGCGGAGGTGAGGAGTATACAGTTGTTGGCAAAGGCACTGTTTAGATAAAGTCTGGTGGCAGGACTCTCATTTTTCTGAATGTGTACTATGTTCCTGGAATGGAACTTAATCTGCTCTCTGTCAGCCAGATTATGAGGAATTCTCCTCAACTAGATGTGGTGTTCAGTGCTCACAAGTGTTCCATCATTGATCGGGAGACTCGTCTTACTGTTGCTGTTGGTCTAGAGGATCATGGCCTATATAGGCTTCTTGACACTGGTGATTCTCCTGAAGTGGCTCTAGCAGCTCGAGTTTCTCCTCTCAGCACTTTGTGGCATTAGAGATATGGACATCTCAACATTCAGTATCTCTCTCAGCTATCTCGGGAGGGACTTGTTTCAGGGTTACCTGATATTCAAACTCAACATCTTGGAGTATGTGGCGCCTATCAAGCTGGCAAACAGCATCGAACTTCATTCACATATGGAAAGTCTTGGCGCGCATCTAAGGTACTTCAATTACTCCATGCTGATATTTGTGGTCCTATGAATACATCTTTTGTTACTGGTTGCAAATATTTTTTGCTTATTGTAGATGATTTTAGTAGAAAGATGTGGGTGTACTTTCTTAAACATAAATCAGATGTATTTAGTATCTTTCAGAAGTTTAAGTCCTTTGTTGAAAAAGAGTCTGGACATAGTATCATTACTCTTAGGACAGATAACGGGGGGGGAATTTTGTTCTTCTGCATTCTCCAACTTCTGTGATACCCATGGCATCAAACGCCAGTTGACTACACCCTACACTCCTCAGCAAAACAGTGTTGTCGAGCGTCGCAATCGTACGGTTGTTGAGATGGCTCGCTCTATGTTACAACACCGGAGTGTTCCGAATAAGTATTGGGCTGAAGCAGTGTTTACTGCTGTCTACCTTCTTAACCATTCTCCTACTCAGGCTATTAAGGGGAAGACTCCAGAAGAGGTTTGGTCTGGTCGGAAGCCTCAGATCAGCCACCTGAAGGTTTTTGGCTCTGTTGCCTATGTTTGGATTCCAGATGCTAAGCGCTCCAAGTTGGATTCCAAAAGTCAGAAACTCATGATGACAGGATACAGTGATCACCATAAGGCCTACAAACTGATAGATATAGACACTGAACGTCTTATCTTTAGTCGTGATGTTGTATTTGATGAAGACAGAGGATTCTTTTAGTCCCCTTCTTCTGAGCAGAGTTCTGAGGATCGGCCTCACAGTGTTCTTATTCCATTAGGTTCGCCTGATGGGAGGGATGATGCAGAATCTATTTTCGATGATGCACTACCTGAGTTCCCTCCGGAGAATAATCCTCCTCTTGCTGCTCCTGTTCCTGATCCTGAGCCTCTTCCAGCTCCTCCAGATGTTAGCACTTCTACTCTCCGGCCTAAATGGTGGGCCAAGACCATTGGTGATCTCAGGGATACTGAGCTCATTGAGGGTAGAACCTCCCGTAATAAGAGCAAACAGCAGCATACAGTCAATTTTGCTCTCATGGCTAACATACACAGTGTTTTTGAGCCTCAGACATACTCAGAGGCTAAAGGTATACCTGAGTGGGAACAGGCTATTGAAGCTGAGTTCCAGAGTCTTCAGAAGAATCACACTTGGACCCTTTCTGATCTTCCTTCAGGGAAGAAGCCCATTAGCTGCAAATGGGTGTACAAAGTAAAATACAAAGCTGATGGAACCCTAGACAAGTATAAGGCTCGTCTTGTTGCTCGTGGGTTCTCACAGAAAGAAGGCATTGACTATGAGGAGACTTTTGCTCCTACAGCCAAAATGAGTACCATACGGCTCGTTCTTGCCTTGGCAGCCCAGTTCAGTTGGAAAGTCCATCAGATGGACGTCAAGAGTGCCTTTTTGAATGGTGACTTACTGGAAGAAGTCTACATGACGCAACCCCCAGGATTCAAGGTTGCTGGTCAAGAACAGAAGGTCTGTAGATTAGTCAAAGCACTCTATGGTCTGAAACAAGCTCCTCGGGCTTGGTACATGAAAATTGATAAGTACCTGACAGATCATAACTTTCAGTGGAGTCCATCTGATGCAAACTTGTATATCAAGCATTCTAGTAATGATATTCTGTTTGTGGTTGTCTATGTGGATGACTTAATCATTACTGGCAGTTCAGCACATTTGATCACTGGGATCAAACAGGATTTGTGCCGCACCTTTGATATGACAGATTTGGGACTTCTACATTATTGCTTAGGAGTTGAAGTCTGGCAGACTGAGAACAGTATCTTTCTCTCTCAGTCCAAGTATGCCAGAAGTCTTGTGGACAGATTCAGAATGCAGGATTGCAAACCTGCCTCTACTCCTATGGAACCCGGGCTCAAACTTTCAGCTCAGTCATCCTCACCAGTTGTGGATGAATCTCTGTTCAGGCAACTAGTGGGCAGCCTCATCTATCTTACTGCCACTAGACCTGACATCAGTTTTGCAGTGAGCTACATTGCACGCTTCATGACAGCTCCCAAGGCTGATCATTGGATAGCAGCGAAGCGTGTGCTGCGTTATGTGAGTGGCACTCCTGATTATGGACTTCTGTACACTTGGAGTTCTGATCCTATACTCAGTGGTTACACAGATTCTGACTGGGCAGGTTCAGTTGATGACCGTAAGTCTACAGCAGGGTATGTGTTTAGTTTGGGATCTGGTGCTATCACATGGACTAGTAAGAAGCAGCAGGCAGTGGCTCTCTCCTCGACAGAAGCAGAATATCGGGGAGCAGTTAAGGCATCTTGTGAGGCAGTTTGGCTTCGACGAATGCTTGCGGATATGCATGTCTCCCAGGCAGGTCCTACTCCCTTGTTCTGTGATAATCAGGGAGTGCTCAAACTCGCCAAGAATCCAGTCTTCCATGAAAGAACCAAGCATGTGGAAACTCATTGTCACTATATTCGACAGCTGGTTGAAGACGGATCCATCCAGTTGCTGTATGTTCCTACCTCGGAGCAGCCAGCAGACATCTTCACCAAGCCCCTTGGTCCTGATAAATTTGTAAAATTCAGGGGGTCTATAGGTGTAGTTAACAGATTGAGCATTAAGGGAGGGTAATAGAATATTAAAATAATGTTAATTTTAGTATTAATGCTCAATAGTGTATATTCTATTTTGGTTAGATCGTCTTCGATCTTCTCAGCAGTTTCTTATTAGAAACTTGCTATTCTTGTAAATATCCTTGTATTATTTATGAGCGTCTTGCTCATTCTGATAATCAATCAATTCTTTGAAATCCATTGCGTGTCTCGCATTGTTTTAGCCAAGCCCCTGGGAAAAAAACTCGGGGAAAACTTGGGAAAAACTCAGAAAAACTCGGCGAAAAACTCAGCAACTTAAAAACACGATTAAACTTAGTAAAAAATGCATTTTTTTTGCAAAATTTAATGAGAAGATGCATCCAATGAGTCAATAAATGATAACACAAAAGAAACAAGCTGATTCTAGATATATTTAAATGCAAAGTGTCTACAAAATCGCATCCTCATGAGGAATGCTGATGGCTGGAAGCAAAATAGTAAGTAGTTTTTTTAAAACCAAAAGTAAATACATCATTACAAATTACAATTACAACTTCCTCTTCCCAGCTCTAGCTAAAACTATTTACTATTCCTCCTCTTCCCAGTGGAGATCTTCCCAGTTCTGAGGGTGAGAAAAAGAGGGGTAGAGAGATAGGTCTAGATCTTGGTGGAGATCTACAAGTCTCAAGCCAAGAAATTACAGAAGCAATAGAGAAAAGTATCGTCACATAATGAGCTCGAAGAGAACCCTAACATATCATATAATGACTCCCAAAAGAATGATCTAATCTTAGCCATAGATTCATTGCAAGCTCAATCCAATGCTCAAAATAAAACCCTAAAATATAAGCCATTAGGTTCCTTTGTTTTCAGTGCCCTTCTTTTGCCTCTTTTTGCAGATGTTTAATAACAATCACTTAAAGTACATGTCTTAAGTCATTATACTGAAAAGGGGAAATAATAAATATTTAGGCTAAGAGTCACCTAAGTTGCATAAAAAGACATGTCCACAAATCAAGCTCACTTAAATTGCATATAAAGACGTGCCCACAACTTAAGATTAGAATAGAGAGCAAGCCAAAGACTCTTAACACTTATCCAATGGTGCTCTAAGTCCTCTTCCTCCTTGGTAATCCAAGGAAAGGACAGCCAATGCACAATTAAACCTCATGGCTTGAGTTGGGGACATTACAGAGGTGGTGTTGTAACTTTTTATTTCATTTCATTAGGTTGTTTTATTTTTTCCTACACCTAGGTTAAGCCTGCTTAGGCTTGTCTTGAAATGAGTCATGGGGTTGTGTTGTCGGTATCTCCTTTTGGAGCTACTTCTTTCTATTTACGGATATTTAGGAGTTATGCTTTCTATTGCTTGTATTTGTGATGTCCTTCCTTTCATATATTCTATATATACTTAAATGCATTGTTTGGAATAATGTGGACATTTCAGTTAATGCATCTAGCTTCTTGCATTGTTGGTATTTGCATTTTGGCTCTTGATTAGTGAAATGATCTAGTTTCCTATTTGGTTTTTGGGTCATTTTTAGAATACTGATCTTTTGGCTATTCCTAGTAAATATATTACATTAGGTCTTGGTTATTTTTTCTTTTTGCAAGATATATCATCTCTGGCCTTAAATGTAACGTCCCCTTCTCATTAGTCTGTAGATATTCACGAGATTTGCCTATCACTTGACCCTCGTAGGCCAAGAGGATTGATTAGGGGGTTGATTTGCAGTGATTTACGACTTCACATTTTATGTCTACTTGATTTTATGGCGAAATAAGGAGATTACACGTATTGTGAGACGTGTGCACTTTAATTATAATATAATAATATTTTAAAAGTGCAATTAAATTAATGTGTGATAAAATAATAAAGTGTAACAACAGGATAAGAAGAGAATCTTCTAGAAGGAACCACATGATTGGATATGAAAAGAATAAATAGAGGAGGTTGGTTCATTGTTCATCATCAGTTGTTGTGAATATCTCTTTTTGTGTAGACTTGTGGAGCCGAGGGTTTCTGCAGACAATCATTTGGGAACGTAAACTCCTGATGGTTAGCATAACTGAGGAGGTGAGAGATCTTCCGAGGGGTTGCTGTTGGGAGAGGGAGACAAATCAGTCTTCCTAAGTGTGCTTATTGAGTTTTCTATATTTCCATGGTGGATGGGTTCATGATATTGTCAGATTTTCAGATTGAAGAACCATTGTGTATCGGTTTTGATTGGAGTAGTAAGGCGATCCTATTGGAGAACATTTGAGGAGAGCTTGTGAGTTTGCTGTTGTAAATTCCAGGTCTGAAGCAAGTTCGTGTTCTTCTCTCCTATCCCACGATTTGGATCAGAATTCACCAATAAGTCATCAAATCTTCCTTCGAAGGCCATCGATATTCTTGAAGGAGTTAGGCGATTCTATTTGAGATAATTTGCAGGTGTTTTTGTGGAAAGATTAGTGCCATATCAGTCTGAAATAAAAATCGTAGCAGTCAGCCTATACCTTCGATTTTGCTCATATCTCACTTATTTGGCATCAAATCTCATCAATAAAAATAGTGCTACATTGGTGAAGGGAAGGTGATCATTCTGGGAAGAAGATTGGAGAACTTGCAGCTGTCATTCACTAATGTATCAGACCTCCATTAGCAGCAGCAGGGGCGACTTGATAAGGAGGACGAATTGACTCATTGGAAGCTCCCTAGTCCGTGATATTGCTTGCTTCTTCAAGGCGCTATATTCCAGGTTCATTTGGCATTGTTAATTTATTGTAATCTGAGTTTGTATGCATGAGTCCATAGCTGTCACTTGTCTTCAGAAAACCTGAAAGTGTTCATTATTGAAGGTCAATGTGTTTGAGCATAATGCTGTCAATGTAATGTCCTATTTGAGCATCATATGAAATAAGAAAGGAAGGAGTATTTGGTTGCATCTTCATTCATGATTTTCTGAGGATGTATGCCAATTGTTTGTCATAATGTCAGCTAGCTGTAAGTTCATGTGTGTGTGCCTAATCTTATATAAAACATCATAAGATGGTCGTATATGCATTCCTAGTAAACATTCAATCAATAGTAGTTAGTAATAGTTGTTAAATCACGAGAAATATATGTTGCATGACCTCCATATCAGACTGAAAATTTCTGAGACTCTCTGTCAGCATAACACGCAAATACCAAACAGCATAACACGCAGATTGAAGAGTCAAGTTTTCAGTAAATATTCCTTGTTTTTTCAGTCAATTCACTACAGGGGATATTTCATTAAATAATTGGTTTGGACTGAGCTTGGATAAGTTCATTTGCATAAAAACTAGAGACGCAATAATCTGTAGGGTTTTGCAAAAATAGTCATCAAGTTGGACCTCTTTGCACATGCTTCTGGAGTTGTTAGGCAATTGCACCAGATTCGTATGACTAGGTTACTAATGTTGATTTATTTGATGACAATGCCCATTATGTTTGTTGAGTTACTTTCTCTCACAATTTTAATATATTGAGAAAATAATAATGTGTTGCTGTGAGATTTAGTAAACATCCTTGAATTTTGTAAGCTACTCTGTTATACTTTCTGATTAGCCTAGTATTTATCCGATTACTAAATTGCAGGCTGCCCTTGGAGGTGCTACTGGGAATTTACAACGGATTCGAGCGTTTCTGAGGGTATGAACATTTCTTGTTCCCTATCATTCTGAATTAATTGCCAACCTATAGAGGACCTTATAAGTACAATTGCAGAAATGTTGATAGATTTCACAAATTATGAAATAAAACCTCATGACTAAGTATCAAGTGTATTGTAACATTTCAATGAGTTTTAATTTCAGGTTCGTCTAAGGGATCATCCTGTACTGGATTTCGATGCATCAGATGGACGTAGACATCCTCCAGTGGACACCACATGGCAGCAGGTATGCACTATGTCAACCACTAAATATTTTCCAATTCAAAATGATATGACATTTCATTCAAGGTGAATTTGCACACATGATAAGAATTAAATATATGCATTGTGATGCATTTTCATTTATCATTTGGAACTTAAAAGATCAATTTTGTTTTGTTTTGTTTGCATGGTTTTCTTTTGGTTGCTACTGCACAAGCAAACAGATTCTCATTGGTTCTGTGTTTGTATTTTTTCTCCATTCTTAACAAGAGGCACCATCCTCTCAATGCATTTGTGAAGACCTCCTAGAACCTCTGTTTTAGTAATAGATGACCCCTGTTAAATAAATCTTGCATTCAAGACATAGACAGCTGCATGTAATGGCCTATGGAAATGATAGTCTCATCTATGGTCTTTGGTGTTCCTTATAGGACATTATTGGGTCTTCTTGTTCTGTTGGAAAGCTCTAATGGTCTCATTGGCCCTATCTGTGGTCTTGTAGACTTGGCTTGTTATAAATCCCACCTCCTATCTCTTATTTTCTTCTATCATGTTTCGTCCTTTATTATTCTTATGTTTGCCCCACTTCTATCTTAATCCTTTTCTTGTATCCCATATAATTTAGGTAGTATGTAAATATATTATTATCTTTCCTATAAATAAGAGTTGTGCATTCGAGGAAGCATGCCCAGTGTTTTGAGTACTATTATAAGAGGACGTTTCTCTGTGGCAGTGGCAATGCAATGGGGTATTGCCTCTTGAATTTTTAAATATGAATTAAAGCTTCTATGCTGGTGTGCATATTTCATCAAGAAGTTTCCCTACAAATGGTCTTAGAGCATTATCTCAAGCAAAGGTTTTTGTTTTTTTTGGTTTCTTTATCCATTGGAATAGCTGGCATGTATAGTTTAATTGGGACTTGCCAGGAACATTATCTTATTTTTTTCAAACAATTTCCAGCCACTACTGCAAGGGTCAAGAGAGCAGCTCCATTGTCCATACCCACATGGTTAGGTCACATTCGTTAGCCACATTCATTTGACAGTCCTGTATAAGAAATCTCTAGATTCCCTGCACTAGATAATCAAACCTTGCTTGAAGTGGAGGTCAAAAAGTTTAATGGATTTGGTGTAAAAAAATGGTCAAGTTAGCTCCACCAATAATTTTCTCTCCAATCACACAAGAAAATAGAAGATTACTTTTGGAGCTCTGCATCTGGATATGGAATCTCTACTTGAAATAAGTTCACCGAATAGATCACAACTCACTATGATAACATCTGAAACAATTACCATATCAGCTGCCCATCCAAGTTGTGTAAAATTTGAGCTGTACATCAGATATTTGAATGAGGGCATTAGGCATGATGTAAAGATCTTTCATCCTCTAGGGATAACTAAGGCCATTTATATACAGCATAATTTAAAAGTACTAGGACATGTAATAGGTTCCCAAAAGACTAGTTTTGAATGCTGCTGAAAAAGATAACAGTAGAATTGATCATTTTCTTCCTTCCACTGTTATAATTTCCCAAAATGAATATAAAGAATGTTAGGAGAAGGGTTTATGTAAAAATATAAGAAGGGTTTCAAGGGGCATCAATGTGCCAATTTACATTGTTCATCCTAGAAAATGCTTTAGATTAAGGAAATGGAGAACTCAAAGGAAGTTCTAGGTGATGTTCAAGATGAAGAGGGTCTAGATTAGACCACCATTTTTTTGCATGCCTTAGCTGGCCTTGCCGCATCTCATACATTGCGAACCCAAAGTTATATCAAAAAGTGAAAGGTTGGTGTCTCTATTTTCTCAAGTAATATTCATAATTTTTCTTGACAAGAAGTTGGCTGCTTGCTAAATTGCTTGCCTTACTTATCTAAAACTTTTCAGGTTATGATGGCCAATGGAGGCATAGGTTTGTGTATAGGACTTTGCTACATCGTGAAGTTACCAATGAGCAGGTACTAGCTGGCCATATCAATGCATTCTCTCAGTATTGGTGTTGTGGACATTGTATTAGAGGTTCAGATGATTTAAAACAATCATTCTTTGAGTGTTCCTTGTGGATGGGGAGGAGATGATTCCCTAGTTTCGTGTTTCTTAAAATTATTGGGACATCTCCATGGCAATCCTGAAAAAGAGGACATCCTTATTTTTAATTACGTTAATAACATGGTTGAGGGTGTTCGCTACATCAAGTGCTTATAACATTACACCCAGATACAACTATGATGATGATACTAAGAAAGAAAGGTATGCAATATATAATACCCGAAGGGGTGCGACCAACCGTCGCGTCCAACTGCCCCCTTCAGGACGACTAACTAACTGCCATAACCCATTATTACACACGATAACATAACATAACATAATACGACCACCTATAATGAACAGAGGGATGTTAGGCGATACCCAAAAGGGACATCCCTTGGTTTTGGTTGTGTAGGGAGAATTCCTTAACATCTCTGAGACTTCATCATATTGCAAATGCTAGAGTATCTCCATGCCATACATTAAAATAGAAGAAAACAGAAAATAATGCAAAACAAAAGTAACATTCTAATTTAACTAAAAACCTAACAGGATGCCTTACGAAGGCCTCCCAACCCAATAAAACTGTTTGGATTTGTAGTTCCACACTTTCTATAGTTGCTTATTTTTAGGTGACCAAAGTGGGGTCTAAGGGGAAAAGAAAAGCCACGTGTTCAACTTCCAATTTGCTAATGGGCATTTTTTATTCATAGGCTCATGATGAGGAAGATGATGCCCTTGGAAAACTCTTCTTTGCCAATGGCATTCCATTCTTGGTCGCTTGCTCTCTTTCCTTCAAGGAGGCTATTACCAAGATGGCCAAAGTAGGTATTTATATGTCTCTTAGGGAGACATAATTTTAGACCACTTGCTTAGATAGACATTATTCCAAGGTGAATATGTTGTTGGAGGATATAAAGGCTATATAGGTCTCTCATGGCTGCAACATCATCATGAATGGTTGGACAAATATTAGACACTGCCTACACATTGATATTATAGTTTCATTTAAGGTTAGGTCTTACTTCTCAAGAGTGATTGATTGCTTAGGAAAACACAAGGATGCAGAGTTCCAATTCCAAACGTTGAGAGGTGCCATTGAGTTTGGTACTCATAGTGTAGTGCAGATGGTTATTGATGCAGCATGTGTATAGATCAACAAACGAACTTATCAAGTCTATCTACAGGGACATCTATTGGACCCCTTGGTGTGTGCATGTAATGAACAATGCATTACATTGAAGGACATTGACAAAATTGAGTCTGTCAAGAAGGTTATTGTGGATGGGAGGTGCAAATGTTCATTTGCAAGTTCCAACCACCATACCTTGTAATTATTTTGGTCCTTTACAAATAAAGCATTCCTCCAATCAGTTGAGACCCACTTTACTTCATTCTTCATTTAATTGTAGAGGATGCTTGATTTGACGGGGCCTTTGCAAATTATGATAATGACAGAGGAGTGAACAAGGTGAGGGGCATTTAAGAGTAAGACATAACAGGGGAAGAGTATGTAGTCTGTGATATGTTCTGATCAAATGTGATATAATCACATCTTTGTATCTTGACTTTGTAGTATCATCAGATATGGAGATACTAGTCCTTGCCTTGGGAGATCTTGACTGCATTAATAGCTTGCTTGGGTAGATGAAGGCAACCATTTGTGAGAGACCCACATAGGAATTAGCATCAGTCTCTTTTGTAAACTTCAAAAATTAATATTGAGTAATGGAGCAATTCGATTGAAAAGAACTCTTACCACGTTGAGGTGCTCAATTGGGGCTCTAGTCAAATTGATATGAGAACATAGAAACAGAAAATGCACCCTGGTGTTAAGGAAATTGCTGTACAGGACTGAGTTGCAAAACTAGCAAGTATTTGAATAGTCGGGACTTACTTATTTATTAAGACATACATTCTTTAATCAAAATAGTTTGTCCTCTTCAGTGGGTTTAGTGCCCTCCTCCTATTGAGGAGGAACTCCACATTTTTGAATGTGACATTTCATAATTCTTATAGCCACAAAAATGAGTTCTTAAACAATAAATGTTTACAAAACTAATATTTAACTTAGTAATCGAAGTATTGCTGACATAGAATGCTTTTGTCACATGACATGACAGTAATGTTATGTCAAGCATGTTATTTCATAACAAACACTATAACTGATACCTTATTACAAAACATTGAAAAACCAGCACCTCATCTTTGTAGCAGTTTTCCTCTTTGGAGCCATGTGTAAATCACTCAATTTGGTTGAAGTGAGTCAGTATAATAATTTCTTTAAGACAATAGCAGCTACCTTGCCGCTACATTAACTTCAAGTTTGCCCAAAAATGCAAGCTGAAATTGCTTTTGAATGTTTTGTTTTATTATAGGAGGAGAATAACGCTTTAAGAGAAAACTATATTTATTATTCACTTAAATTCTATGTTTAAGGATTTTCTTCTTGATAGTCCATAATAACCATAGACGTAAATGATATTGATCCATAATTTTGTCAAAAACCTTTATGTTCTACTAGAATATCAAATAGCTTTTGGAAGTTGGTTAGATTGTGCAACAACTGAAACAATTCAAGCAAATCAACTAAACAGAAGTGCAGACACTCAGTTTTACCCTAGAAAGCCTCCAGAAATGAAGGAAAAAGCAGCTGGCATCTTCAAATAACAACTCTACCGTATTATGTTGCCTGGAAAATCATTTACAAAGAGGGGATTACAACTATAGAGCTGTTCGTTTTGTCTGTCAAGTCTCCTATGTACTGGAGCTGAGTTTTCCATTGTGTTGGATGCATACAAAATCTGTCTCCAACCTTCAGAACCTTGTATTAGACTTTCTAGTGCTTGTTATGTTATTTAATGTTGTTTGGAGTCCTCCTGTGCACTTGAAACCTTCTCTGGGGATTGAAGTGCCAAAAGCTGTGAGTGTCTGTTCACTTCCTCTGCTGATGAGTATGTTGCAATGAAATCACTACTTTCTTTCAGTCAAGACCATCCTGGTGATTATGGATCTGCCCTGGCAGCCACAAAACTGTTGCTTTCAACTTTGAAACTGCCTCCTGATGACAACCCCCAGTTTGTGTTTGCCCTGAATCTTCGGAGATCCTTATAGATTAAATATGATTGGCGCTTGTGAGATTAGAGGCTGCACTAAAATTGTATGTAATTATTTGTATTGATCATATGATATTTGATCTGGCATATGATGATATGAATGAAGTTAAATTTAAAATTATCTCAATGATTATTGAAAGTACCTATAAGAGGTATAAGAAGCTGTTTGCAGGCGTAGGGGCCAATCAAATAAAATGTTCTGGCCTTTATTGGGGAGAAATTGGATAGACAGGTAAAGGTGGCTTACCTAGTGTCCTTTAGATTTTAAAATTGAGGCTATTAAGTGTGGAAAATTTCATATAATTTCAAGCTGACTTCCCCTAACTCTTGATTTGTATTTCATTATTGCAGCGCATCATTACTGTATTTAGATATGCATTTACAAGCCAGTTATAACTGGTTTTAAGGCTAGCGAATTGGTTTGAAGGAATGCAAACCTTTTCTAGTTCTTTTGAAGACTTCTGTTGTACCCATACAATTTTCCTTTTTGTACAGTGTCAAGTTTTGGAGTCAGTTTTCACGGCAAAACATTTTAAAACTTGCAGCAGGTATCATTGCTTGTTAGGACACATCATTTCAGCAGTGTGTAAGATATTTACCAATAAAATATCGATGGAAAGGTTTCTACAAGCATTATAGTAAGTTTACATTATTGTTTTGGGCATTCTAGAGAAACCATGTTGGAGATAAACATCACTAAAAATTCAATGAGGAGAACAATACTGGTGAAGTGTGTCATTGCAGGGTCTGGAAAATGGAAATGATGGACAGTCAAGGAACATAATACGGCTCAGCGCATGCTATTATTCCATTTTCTAACAAAATATGCAAAACACAAAAAAATATTGATTCTATTATTACAAATATGCAAAACACAAAAAATATTGATACTATTTTTTTGTGTTTTGACTATTATTCCACTTTTGGACAGAAGGTTTAAAAAGCCAAAAGTGGCCAAGAAGATCAGCAGCAATGCTTGACATGGTTTTGCCTGAAAATAATTGAAACATAAAAAGAGGTGAGTTGAGTCCATGGCATGTGCCATTGGACACTATGGTCAAAAGTGATTCAAAAACAACAAAAATTGGTCATTTACCTGTCAAGCCCATGCCATAAAGGGAATTGACCAATAGATTATTTTAACACAAAGAAAAAGTGCCCATTAGCAGCTGAAGAGCATGCCACAACTTTTTTTGGGCAAAATTTGAAAAACACAAAATGGTCATTTCAGACTTGGGTGCAGCATAACAAGAATTGTGCAAATTTTATATTTAAACATCAATAAATTCTGAAGGTTATGAGTGCATGCATTGTAGGTTTTTTGACAAAAGAAAAAAGTATCATATAGTTTCAAAGAGCGCACCACGACATATTTGTTGCAGACTCTGGCATTTGTGTCAGTATTTCAGTAGGTCAGTGGCCCATTCAAATGATGTGGAAAGTTTGCCACACCAATTATTCATGATTGGAGGAACATTTGTAGGCAGTGACAACAACGTGTAACCTTTACAATCATCTTTAGCAATTTTTCTTTCATTAATTTGTGGTGAATTTTCAAGAGTTTCCGCCTATGTTCCATGGGGACAAGTCCACAGCAGTTTTTGACCTGTTTCTGTACCAGTAACTTTCTGGGGATGTGGGACTCCTCTGAAACATCCATCCGCTACCCCCTGCCAAAAAAAGAAACGTCTCAAAAATGTGGATATTGTTTGGGGATTTCTGGATGTCCAGCCATCTTGGGGATGGCCAGCTGTCCCCATGCTAAAAGGTTTTGATTTTTAAAAGAAAAAAAACAGAAAAGAAAAGATAAAAGCTAGAATGAAGGGGAGGAAAACCAAAAAAACCTGAAAGTAGTAGTATGAGGAAAACATATTGAAGTAAAATCCATGTAGTCCTCCGATCTTCTATGAGCAGCAATGATTTACTCAGAGTGTTGTTGCTGCAAGTGCAACATTTTGAATAGGAAATGTGTACAGCTGCTCAGTTGCACAGAAGAATGCGTGCAGAAAAGTTTTGCAATCAAAGAAAACCAGCAAAAGTTAAATGCTAATGCACAGGAAACACCAGTAACATGGCCAAAAGTGCAGATAATTTTCTGTGTATAGGAGCAGGAAATGCAGAATTATGGCAATATGTTAATCTTTAGTAGAAACTGGTATTAGAATATTGTAATGTTTCTTTAATGGTCATCTTAGTCTTCTTAGTCATATTTAGTTAGTTTCTATTTTCAGCTTCAGTTTACGATTGTTTCATTTAGAAACATTGTCTTGTATTTATCTATTTAAGAAGACTTCGTCTCCATTGTTTAATACATTGAACATCGAATATTTTAACATGGTATCAAAAGCCGGTCTGAACATGTCTCCCTCACAGGAGGGCTCAGGATTATGGGAAGGCTTTTCTGGTTCTTTGTTTTGGTATGGATTTGCAAAGGTGGGTTTCTGTGTTCAAACCCATGAAGGGTTTTGACTCGTCTTCTTGGCAAAGATCGTGTAGGATTTTTGCATGCAGAATTTTGTGTACTCTTTTGGAGCTATAATTCAAAATTTTTGTGGGTTCGTAGATTTGTGTTCGTGGGCAATTTGGGTGCTGCATATGAAGATCGTGAAGGTTTTCCTATGTTTTTTCGTGCACACAAATTTTTGCTTTTTGTTCGCGACTGGTGTGTTTCAGATCTGCAACCTGCATTTGTATTCTGCATTCTGCAACCTAGAGTTTCAGATCCTGTGTACTTGTGGTCTAGGGCTTCGTGGAGTCAGACCTTGTTCGATGTCTTCATCTCCCTGGAAAAACGCGACTAGGGCACACAATCTGCCTCTTTGTTTGGTCGCTTGGAGATGTTTTGATGGGTTTTCATAATTTTTTTCCCTTAAAAAATTATTGGTGGGTTTTAATAAATTTTTTCCCTTAGAAAACTTCTGAACAGATGTTCCTGTCTTTGGGTTTTTACCATTTTTTCTTGAAAGAAAACGATGCTTTGTAATCTTCAGTTTTTGGGTTTGACGATTTTTTCCTCAAAAATCGTGGCTTCTTGCAGTCTGTTTTGGGGCATCGTGCTCATCTGCAAAAGTTTGTGGACGATTTATGTTATCAAAAAGTTTTCCAGATTTTGACAGGGTCAGTGGCAGGCTCATGTCGTAGAACATTTTGAGAAGAAGGGGGCAGCCTTCTCTGTTTTTCTCTGGGTAGTTAGAACGATGACATGACCATTAAGGGAGGGTATTAGAATATTGTAATGTTTCTTTAATGGTCATCTTAGTCTTCTTAGTCATCTTTAGTTTATTTAGTTAGTTTCTATTTTCAGCTTCAGTTTACGATTGTTTCATTTAGAAACATCGTCTTGTATTTATCTATTTAAGGAGACTTCGTCTCCATTGTTTAATACATCGAACATTGAATATTTTAATTTTTAACAACTGGCCATAAGCGAAGTCCCACTTCCATTTGGACACCACCTTTGGGAATTGCAAACAAAACCAATTTAATCATTTCCATAATAGGAATATAACATTACCTTTCAAATTCACAACACAAAAATGCCACGACGCTGTTACCACTAGAATTGATAACCACAAGAATGGTGCAAGATAAGGATTTTAATGCACTTATAGAGCATATTCATTCCACCACTCTCACAATGTAAATTGTTGACATGGTTTTTATTTCAAGCTCAATGAATGATATTATAAGGCACAATGGGATATCCCTGACATGCACATTGACAATGAGTTATGCAAGTTTTTTTTAAAAAAAAAATTGTTCAACTCTTACGTGAACTCTAATGTTAGTAATGCTATATATTAAAAACCTCTAATGTACATGATGAATGCCTTATCAAATTTATCAGAGAAATATTTGAAATCTCCCTGTATTCATAGAACTTATTCTTTTTTTTTTTTAACAATAGCCATCCCCTTGCCATCCCCTAAAATGGCCTCCAAAAAATCCTTCCTCAAAATGCGTTCTCCCATCCCCTCAAATAGCCTTCGAAAAATCGTTCCCTGAAATGCAGTTTTTCTCATATCCAAACATCTTGACAAAGAGTTGTTATGTGTCTTCAAGTATTATCAGCAAGAGGACTTTCAACAGTTTCAGTTTGCAATGTGGCATTGGAGAGGGGTTTTCCAATCAGATTGTTGCAGTTTGAGTCTTAGCACATTGTTTTTGGGCCTTTATTTTCCATCAATGATTGAATTATCTTTCCTGGCAACTTTTAATGAAGTTTCAGCCATCACAAGAAAAAACATATGAAACCAAGAGTCTATAATTTACTTCAATCTTCATCCAAGGAGCTTCAGGATCAATAGTCTGATATTTGTCAGAGGAAAATGTGTGGAAGGTGATTAAACTTAGGACTCCCAAAACAAGTTGCAGATTTGTTTGAAATCTGTTTCTCCCTGTGTAATGGTGCTTAAGGTGCTGCAATCAATATTTTGTCAAGTAGCCATTCGAAGGATGAATTATCAAGATAAAATTTTTAGTGAAACCTAGGCTTCGAATTTTACAAGTTTCCAATGAAGAAGTCAAATTTGAGTGATCTAGATATTTTGGTAACTACTAATTTGTTATTGATCATTAGGGTTTTAATATTCGTTATGATGACCATCACCATGGTTAGAGCATCGGACTAGTTATTTGTAGCCATGGCCATCACTAGAGGATAGCTATTCTAAGTTGATCTATTCAGATACATCCTATTTCGGGTTTTCTTGTTTAAGACTATCATTAGCATAGGAAGTGCAGTTTTCTTTTTATTTATCTTGAATAAATCACATACAAAATTTAATTAAAAAACTTATAAGAATGTGCTTAAAGAAGGGAGCCACCTCCCCAGATACATCTCCCCCTTCCTGTGAAGGGACAATACAAATACTCCCCCCCATTCCCCTCTTATCCTTCTTCCATTTCACCTCAATCCATCCATCCGCTTTGGTATTCTCCAGTAATTTCAGATTTTGAACCCCTACATCAACCAACTCCTTAGCAACTTGAGGCCCATCAACCAGCCCTGCTACACAACCCCCCTGAGATCCAGAACCACCCTCCATCTTTTGTTCAGATACATTAACAACCTGTACCAAACAACAACCCAAATGAGCACCGCCAACCACCACACCATCCGAGCCACAAGCTACACCTTGCATATTATTTGTTGGCTCTACGGCCTTTTCACTGGTATCTTTGATCAAACCCCCCATATCTTGGGGGGTGCTCGGATCCCCCTCCTCATCCACCGTGTAAAATTGTGGGGTAACCTCTTTCCACCATGATGTTGGTTGCTTCACCCTACACCTAGCACAAGAATCAACATTGTGACCTGTTTTAAAACATCTCCTACACCTAAAAGGAATCCCTTCATAGTCCACAGATTGAAGCCAACTACTTTTTGATGATGAAATGGAAATCTCCGAAGGGAGATCCCTAGATACATCAATTTCAACTACTAAACGAGCAAAAGTAGTATGCAACAAATTTAGGGAGTCATCATCAGTCATGAAAAACTTATCTAAAGAATTTCCAATTGCTTCAAAATAGGAATCAAACCAAAATTGCATTGGAAGGTTTGGAAGCCTGATCCAAACAGGAGTACGATCGAAAGACTCGTGACTCAGGGTTGAAAGCCGGGTGCCAAGGTTTCAGCATCAAAGGGTGACTGTCCTCCCAACACCAATGACCGTCACCAAGAACTTTGTTTCTGCCCTCCACATTTTGGAAGACCACAACGTAAAAACCACGAGCATGCGGGTAAATCTGCACACAGCTTTCCACAACCATGCGGGTAAATTTGCACACAGCTTTCCACAATGGGTTCCCAATGAATTGAAATCCATTTATGCAAATCACCAAGACTTGGCCAGAGACCCCTAAAGCGCCCAATAAGCCCTAAAGCTGCAAAAACCATTTCATTACGCTCAACCTCCTTCTCAATCTCCTCCGACAACTTCATAGTAACCGGCTTAGCCGCAAGAACCAAAGCTGTAGCAGCGGGGTCCAAATTTCCCAGACCATCAGATTCACCACATGGTATGACGGTGATCCCATCGATCCGTTCTACCCTTGACACCTCTCCCCATCGATCGTACAAACGTTGAGCAAGGCCACAAACGGGAAAACCCTAGATCCCGTCGGTTAGAGACACTGCCATCATTAACAGCAAAACCCTTTTGGTTTCGCAGTGCCCCAAAACTGCCTTTCCAGTTTCGTTGCGACTCCACACCATTGCAATCTCCCTTCACCATGGAAGCCCAGCTGAGAGCCCCCCCGTCCAGGAGGATTTCCGGCACGAAACTGCCCATTCACAGAAGCCCTAGCTTGCGGAGCATACCGGAGCGACATCGCAGACACTATTAATATTATTATATTGAAATGAGAGTTGTGCTGATTTGATATATTGATAAATATATTTTTCGGCCAATTTGTTGATCACAATCTTTGTAGGACGAAGGTGGGGGGGACATCCATAATCAAGAAAGTCTCTCTATAGGTATGCTGATAAATTGAATGAGCGAAATAGTTTTTTAGTGTACAGACAAGGCCTTCCTCTTTAGAGACCCAAGGAGGGAACATGCCAAAAGATTGAGTGTATGCTTGTAATAAATAAACGTAAACTTAAAGTTCTTTTCAAGACAAAAAGGTGGGTAAATAATTAAGCTTGAACAATGCATTGAAGAACCATTGGTTTACAACAGTATAGACAGCGAAGAATGATAAGATTGGTCTGTCTTGATATGTTCCAAATCAATAGACCCTGAACTGTGGCCACAAACATTATTTTTATCAGGAGTGGTGTGTGTAATGATTTTGCTGAAGTGATATACCTGAAGTACCTGAAAGCATTGCTGCATTAAAATGAAGCAAAGGCATAAATAACACATGCAAACACAGGTTTTAGACTGAAGAAAGAAAGTGTAGACTGATCCCCAAATTAGGTGTAGTCTCTTGTGAGATACCCTAATTTGCATAGGTGGGGAATTGTGACTTGGAAAGAGCATCCTCAGAAGTATGGAAGATCATGGCCCTAGTTTAATTATGCTTAACCAGAAGATGGCAAAGCTTGCAGAAGTGAGTAGGGGTATCTAATTCACACTGCAACCCTCGTGACAATGAGAATGTAGGATCTCATCTCAGAAAAATAAAGCATCATGATCAATACAAGATACACTCAAGGTGCAATCTTCATCAATAAGATTGCTTTACCTAAGAAAGTTTTGCTCATCTCTGTAATTCCATTAAGAGAAGTCACTGAGAGAAAAAGCCTTGTTTGATCTCTTGAAAATACTAGACAAATTGAGGGAGTCGATGGGTAGTCCAAGACAGGTCAACAATTGACTCATAGCACCTCACGATGGCAATAATAAAGAAAGCCTTTTTTGATCTCTAGTAAATACTAGACAGATTGAGGAACTCCGTGGTTTGTCCAATACAGGCCAACAATTGTTTCATTGCACTATATGATGGCAATAATAAAGAGCTCTGAGATGATACTCATATCACATAATCTCTACAAGACAGAGTAGTTGGATACACATCTGCCCCCTCTTCGGGTGCACGTACCTGTGTATCCTATATGGATACAAATACGATACGGTGCAGGTACACGTCAGATACCGTATACTGGGTGATTTAAATTGATGTAAATTTTCCTAAACTCAAATTAAAAAAACTTCCAATCATGCAATTTTTTCAATTTATTTTTGGTATAAATAAAACCGACACCAAATGAGGAAAACAATGAAATGCTTTTCTATTTCAATGACCCATTTTTTGGGTTATCTTTCAATGCAACTCACTATGTTTTGCATATTGTAAATTGTTAAATCAACTTATATTATTTATGTAGCAATTATGTGTCTATTGCTCTTAAAATAATGAAAGTCTCCTCAAGTAACCTAGTAATTGTGTTAAATATATGAGTTATGTTTTTTTTATGAGTGTTGTATCCAGCTGTATCCATATTGGGGGTCTTTGAAAATGGCCGTACCCATATCTGTATCTATATCTGTGTCGATGGAACTTTGCTACAAGAAGAGATGTTTGTGCAATGTCCAAGTTGGTTCCAAAGGATGCAATTTAGCAACAGTTATGCACTCCTTAAAGTTATCCCTAAGTCGTTGCATTTGTGATGTATGATTTTTGCCATGATTTTAATTTTTTTCATTTTTGGTAGATTTTTGGTCCCTAATGCCGAAAGGACAAAAGCTTGAACTGTTCATGATGTGGTTTTGTGTATATGATTGGTGTTTTGGGCCTGCTTTCTTGTTGTGATTTGTTTAGTATGCTTTTTGGAGTCACTATGGTTAAAAAGTAATTATTATGCTCTGATATGAAAAAATGAAGGATCTGTAAAAGTAGAAGGGACAAAAGCTTTGAACTGTTGATGATGTGGTTTTGTTTATATGATTGTTGTTTGGGGTCCACTTCCTTGTCATGATTTGTTCAGTATGCATTTTTGGAGGCTATGGTCAAAAATCAATTATTATGCTTTGATATGAACAGAGGAAGGATCTGTGAAAAAATGCCATCTTGAGTTCTTCAGTGATTTTCTATTGATCATTTTGGTTTTACCAGTTCATCACATTACTTCATTTGTTATTATTTCCCTTTCTTTTCTTTGGCAGAATACTTTGCTGTTTAAGATGCTTTGAAACAACTGTTCTTTGTTAAGTATAATTGTGAAAAATACTGGTTCAAAGTGCAACATTTCTAGCTGAGTTTTTTCTTATGTAATTTGAGGAGTGAATATTCTTTGGTGAAGGCAATTGCACAAGAAGAATGATGGAATTTCTCTGCAGATATACTTTTGCTTGAGGACTGGTTATTATGATGAAGCCAGGTCGGTAGCACAGTCTTCTAGAGTCAGCCAAATGTTTGCCCCACAGGTATGTCCCTCATTTTTTAATGCAATTTGAGTAGGAGTTCAAGATTCACAGGATATTTATTTGCTTTATTTTACTTTTCCTTGCCAGCTTGCAGAATGGATATCAAGTGGAGGCATGGTTTCTTCAGGAACTTCAACATTGGTTGCAGAAGAATGTGAACGCATGTTAAGACTGGGAGATCGTGCTGGGAGGGCTGGGTATGACAAACACAAGTTGCTACTGTATGCCATTGTCTCTGGTAGCCGCCAGCAAATTGACCGGTTGCTTAGAGACCTTCCAACATTGTTCAGCACCATTGAGGATTTCTTGTGGTTCAAGTTAGCTGTTGTTCGAGACACTGGGGGTGCTAGTTCATCCTTAGCACTTGTTCCAGAAGGTCTGGCACCATATAGTTTAGAAGATCTTCAGAACTACTTGAACAAGTTCGAGCCATCATACTACACGAAGAATGGGAAAGACCCATTGGTTTATCCATATGTGCTACTATTAAGCATTCAGCTGCAGTTAGCTGTTCAATATCTCACAAAAGAAGCTGGCAATGAAGGTTATAATATTGATGCTGTACATATTTCCATTGCCCTGGCTGATCATGGAGTCTTATCAGAGGGAGTTGGAAGTGGACACAAGCTTGGGATAATGGATGCTGTTGCTGAAATTGCGAGCATAATTCAGCAATATGGTTCATTATATGTAAGGCTAGGTAACCTGTCACTAGCATTGGAATACTATGCACAAGCTGCTTCTGCCATGGGAGGTGGTGCTCCTTCATGGATGGGCCACACCAGTGTTGATCAGCAGAGACAAAGAGAGATAATGTTGAAACAACTTCTGACAGAGATTTTGTTAAGGGAGGGGGGAATTATGCTTCTTCTTGGACCTAATGGGACTGGATCAGAAGGTGCTTTGAGAAGGTTTTTACCAGATAGGCAAACTCAACACCTCTTCTTGCTTGAAGCTGCTCGGCACTGTCAAGAGTCTGGCCTTTATGACAAGGTAAATGTTAGCTGTTTTCTATGAAGATAAGAAAAATAATGAATTACTTCTCTGGGATCAAAGGCCAAAAGAATTCCAGAATGCTTGACAGATCTGACAGACCTCTCTCTTGAACTTGATGAAGAGTAGAGCTTGTTCATGTTCTGTATCACGAGACTCTATCTTACTAGATCCGTGGGCCAAGTCGTTGGATCTGGGTCCAGTTCAAACAAGATATGTTCTCCGATTCAGTGTGGCAGGGAGCCATGATATATTTAGATATTTTTTAATAATTATTATAATATTATATTATTAATATTTATATACTCTAATATTTATGTTTTAATATATATATATATATATATATAAGCCCCTATTGTTTTTCACAGATCCATGAACCAACTTAACTAGGATCCAAACCAGAACTGGCAACATAGATGAGACTCTACTCTGATAGCCACTTTTATGTATTCATGTAATTTCCAGCATTGAAGGGCTCTGCCTTGCTTGGTTGACACACTTATTACTTTTAGCAAATTGAATAATGGTTTTTCTGTTTAGTTGCTTATTTAGATAGCTCTCTGTGTTGTCTTTTCTTGGCGTACTTGCTAGCCGATTGACCTATTTTGGTTACCAACAGATGCTTTTATGATACCCTACCCTAATTCAACATTGACAAAATTTTTCTTTGGTTTGTTACAGTCCTATCAGGATCATGCTTTTCTCTTACAATTATTGTAATAAATAACAATAGACAATGTTGAGACAATCCATGTGATAGGTTCAGCTGATTTTTTACAAAAACTTGAATAAGGTCAATTGTTCTTCTGATCGTGTCAGAAAATGTTTGTGTGCTGGTCAGACTTGCTTTCTTACTTGGCATCATGCTATGGTTTATTGAAATCATATTAAAATATGTAGAGTGTTTGATTGTTTGACTAATTACATTAATAATCTTTGAAAAGAAAGCTATGTTGAGCTGGTGAGGTGCATGTGATTACACAAATGGTTTTGTCAACTTATTCCTATTTAGTAGTGTTTCTTACTACTTTAAATCTAGGTTACCGGGTTCACCTCTGGGCCCCCCTGGTATGGGTCCGGTTCGACCTGGATTCGAAAAACCCAGAGTCGAACCCAGTCGAACCCGAGTGGACCCAGTCGAACCTGGGCGGCCCGTAAAGTCAAAAAACAATGCAAATTTAATTTTTTTTCAATTCTGCCTTGTAAAAAGTGAAAGTTATAACCTTAAAAAGCAGAAAATTAGACGTCTTAAAAAGGCAGAAAACTGATGCACGCCATGGAGTTCCGTGTGGGTTTGAAGGTTGTTATTTGGTGTTGGCGGCGGGGGCGCTGCCCCCAGACCCCCGCAAGGGGCACCCCGTTGGGGGCGTTGCTGGCAAAATCCAGGTCCTCAGTTTGAAAAATTAAACTTGGATGTTCTTAGTTTGAATCCATTTAATGATCAAACTTTAAATTGTTGAAAGTTGAAACAATGATACTTGAATATTTTATCATTTTGATATTAAACTTGATGTATATGATGCTGTTATGGTATGATCATGATGCTATGATTACAAGTTTATGTTGGTTTTGTTGTTTATATGATGCTATGTGACATGCTAATCTTAATTCATGCTTATAGGTTGCATATATATATAATTTACATGTTTTTGTACTAACGAACCCAAACGAACCCAAACCCCTTTTCAAAATTTTGCCATACTGGCATACCGGGTTCTTCGAACCCGAACCGGTAACTTAGCTTTAAATTAAAACATTTTTTAAAAATCACATTCCTACACAACCTAGAATTCAAAGGACATGCAAATAGATATAAAAGTTGGTGTGTACTTGCCAATTTTCTTGCAAGGCAAGCAATTTGCCTATGTTTCATGAACAAAGTTGGCTGTGAAACTTGTGACTTCCCTGCCAGGACTTGCTCGTACCTGGTGAGATCAAGAGGAAGACTTGGCTGTTGCAAAAACAAGAAAACCCTGCATAAATCCCTGATTTTTGGGTTTGTTTGTCATATTTGTCTTTCACAAAAGCAAGTTGGACGTATTTGTCATAATTTAGACACTTTATGTTCAGGGAAGGTTGCATTTGAATTTAAGTCGGACACATTGGAGTTATTTATGACTTTTTATTTGCTTCTATGTTGTGCTAGCCCTTTGGAAACTGCTCTAAATTGTATTAATTCATTTGGCACCTAAAGTACATGAGCCACACACCATGAAATTACAGGGTAGAAGTGGAATATGGTTCAAGGAAAACCTGCCTTATAACATTGTTCCATGGGGTTTTGGGGACAGGTTTTGGAGATGGGAGCCTTATAACATTGTTCCATGGGGTTTTGGGGACAGGTTTTGGAGATGGGAGGAACATGGACCCAAATTTGGGCATGATTTTTTCACTATGTTTTCTCGGACATCAAATCTTCATTATTTCTGACCATTGAAGCTGTGGCATCTGACTGGCCTGAATGCTGAGGGCTATGGAGTTAAATATATGAACTTCATTATTCATGAATTTTTAATCTGTTTATAGAAACGTCTTACAGCAATTGGCAGAAATAAGAACAGTAACAGCTTAGAGAATGTGCATTCAAGTAAGTAGAGAAAAACAGTAACAGCTGTTATAAATATAAATGTCTATTTTGCCCCGTGTAAATATTCCTTCTTTCCTCCAAGGTCAACCATTTGTATATGCCATCATGTGGATTGTCTATTTAAAGCAGTGTTCCACCGGCGTTGGGGACGGGGGGACCAACGGCCTGAGTTTGGGGACGGCGGCGGGGGTTGTGGTGGTGGTGATATAGTTATACATATACATATAGTACTTGAAAAACTAGTTTTGAAAAGATGTATGACAATATAACAGTATAAGAATTACATTTCAAATGAAACTATAGGAAATTTGAAATACTAAATTTAAATACCAAGATTTCTTCAATGCTAATTGTGTTGTTATATAGAGCCTAATCAGACTCGGAGGTTAAATTTTCCCTACTTCTATCGGTGCGGTTTCTGTCATGTCCCCATCTTTTTGATGCAATTTCCACATTGCATTTGATGAATAAAGACACTTAAAAATTTCAAAGTGTCAAAAGTTAATAAGGAAAAAGTAACTTTTATAAAGTTACTTTATAAGCCTAAGTTTCTTTTTTTAATAAAGGCTTATGTTTGAATAAAGTGCTATGCGTACCTTTTAATAAAGTGGCTCAAATCACTTAAATGACATGGCATGGTGGGACCCTTGTCATTCTTTAAAAGCCTTTAAGCCTTTAAGGTACGTGGACCTAAAAGATGCCAAGGAATATGCTTTTTTAGTTGGATATTCCATTTAGGGTTACACCACTCTTTGGAAAAGGTTATTAGACATTTTGGAGGAGGGAATTGGCATTATGTTATTATCAGAGTTACCCGGGGACGCGTCCCCGACTTGAAAACCCTTGTCCCCGTCCTGGGGACGTTTCGGGGACTTGGGGACGGCCAGGGGACGTTTCCCCCCGTCCCCAAATTGCCTTGTATTTTGAGGGGGCGACCCCGAAACGGGGGGACGCTTGCCCTAGCTTTGGGGGAAGTACGTACGTCCCGGGGATGACCGGGGACGACTGGGACGTCCCCAATCTGTCCCGGGGACGGCCAAACGTCCCCCATATCTAAGGCCATTAAAAAATATTAAAAAAAAAAAAAAAAGTTGTATTTTCAATTTAAATTTTTTTTTTTCTAAGATAGGTCCCTTATTAATTCAAATTGTTATTAAAAATAAAAAAATTAAAAGATAACATTAATTAAATTTTAAATTTATTAATTTAATTCATAATTTTGACAATGAAACTATATGGCAGCAGTGTAGCCTTTGGGCATTTTGACACAGAGATTAGAAAATCGCCCAAAAATCGCCAAACTCGGCGAGTCAATAGAAAAATAACACCTAACGCCTTTATTAAAGAATAAGTTTTTTTGGCCTCGCGGGGCGCTGCCCCTCGACCCGGCCCTGTATCGCGAGTTGTCCCTTGACCCCGCAAGGGGCAATGCCCCTTGACCCCGCAAGGGGCAATGCCCCTTGACCCCACCTTGGGGGTGTTGCCCCCAAACCCCCATTGAAAAATATGGGGGGAAACTGCGTCGATAGAAGTGGGGAAAATTTAACCTCTTTGTTTGGACATTTTGTATGTTATTTCTTTAATATCTATTATGATATGCATATTGACAATGTGAATGAATTGAAATTCTGATTTATGAATGCATAATTGCATATTGTCTATTGAGTATTAACAATGTTGTATGTTCAGAATTTACATTCTAAAATGTTTTCAACTTTTCATAGTATCATACACATGCTATATCCATGTTTTATTGTTTTCATATGAATAAAATGTATGTATGCATGCTTTATCCATGTTTTCATATGAACATTTAGAATTTTGAAATTTTCCTATATATTTTAAATTTTTCCTATATTTTATATAGCGGTCCCCTTTGCCGTCCCCCTCCTTCCCCAAATTTGGCAAAAAAATTTGCCGTCCTGGAAACGCTTCCAACCGTCCCCTGCCATCCCCGTCCCGGAAACTCGGGGTAACATTGGTTATTATTTTATTTTTGATTTTCTCTGCTCTGCATTAGCAGCAGAAATTGCAGGTGTTTGGAGGACGTAAACCCTCAGATCTGCATTGGTAGTGGAGGTGTACCCACTAATTTGCCCACGTGGGACAAGGATGTGCCTTGTCTAGACCCAATGGGGGTCAATTTAGCAACAAAACCAGCCCAACAATCACCATTAGGTATGATACATCAGTTCTGAGTAGTTTATTTTGAAATTACAGCAAGTGTGGGTTTCATAATTGCAGCCGTACCATTCCAGGCTATGTCGTACCATTCTAGAGGGCTGTGCATCAATTTTAAATTAAATGGAGGGTTCTAACTCCATTTCTTGTGCTTGATCTCATTGTTGGGATTAGAAAGGGTAGTGTGGAAGAATTCACAATCAACTGACTAGATTTGTGATCAGGGTGAGCAAAACAGCGGGAAAAGAAGGTCAAAATTGTATAATTTTGCCTGGCAAAGGTTGGATTTCCAGCTGGTAATTGGGTTCTTGCCCAATTTGTTATTGGTAATTCATCTTATGGCAGAATAAACAGATTGGATTCACTGATCTGCTCCTACATCACCCTTCTCAACTTGTATCCATTTTCTGGATAGCAAACCAGCTCAAACCCTAGCACTGGATCCTTGGTATGTTTTCTGCTTGTACATGTGAATGTTATTTCACTTCTAGATGATTGTAATCTGCTGTCATGTAAAAAATCAGAAGCTGATCTCTTGATTACAGTTCATTTTTTATGTTGTTTCTTGTCATATGTTGCAAACCCCATCACCAAAAAACAAGACAAAAGAAACAAACTCTTCTGCATCTTCTGTCTAGTCTCTAAGAACACCAAAAAGGCTCCAAAATATATTTTATTAAATTAAAATGTAAACAGGGCAGCAAAAGACTTATTTAGGGATCTTTTAGTTTCCCCCTATATTTTTCGACGGGGGTTTGGGAGAAGTACCCCTAAGTTGGGGTCAAGGGGCATCGGGTGTTATTTTTCTATTGGCCCACGTCCAATTAGGGTTACCCCTTAACCCCCAAAAAACTCACTTTTTAAAAAATTTTTAATTTGAAACTTTGAATATACGTGGGGGCGACGGGAGACGTCTGGGCGTCTCCCCATCCCTCGAGAGACGTCTGCACACCTCTCGAAGGACGGGGAGACGCCTTGACGTTTCTCAAGGAGATGTGGAGACGTCTCCCCATCTCCGGTGGCGCTTGGGTGGCGGTGGTAGGATGGCGGGGGACGTCGCGTCCCCGTCCCCGTCTCCGAGATGCGGCCAAAAAGGGGGGGACGCGTCCCCGTGGAACACTGATTTAAAGCTTTGTCACAAATCAAAATTGTCATCATGACATAAAGAAATGTTGGTTTTTATTTGAAATGCTTTTCAAATAAAGAAATGAGAAATGACAATTATGCTGCCCAGAATGTGGGGACTTCCTGGAGTTTCCCAGACAGTTTAGTGACTTCTTAAATTCTGCAAGCCATCTTATCAATGTCCCCAATGGTGGAGGGAGAAGGGGCTGGGCATTCTGGACATGTCCCTACTCTGGTGATGGTGGTGGGGGGACATTTTATCCCTATGTCCGTCCCTGTTTTGAAATTGTAGCATTTTGAGGGGGAATATCCCTCTGGAACTATGCCTTTCAACTAGTTGCTGCTGGAACTGAATGCAATACGATAGGTAATCTAATAGTATTTAGTTTTAACTTAGATGGAAATGTTGTGGGTATGCTATCACTAGGGGAATATGGTATATAATAATATACCATGTTCACAGTAAGTCCAACTTTCAAGCAGTTTCTTTGTAGTGCCCATAAAATGGAAGTAGTGCATTGATGATATTTAGAATGTATATACATCTTTTTAGTTTTGCAGCTATATCTAGTTCTTGATTGCCTAAAAGGTAATCTCCACTTTCAAGTAGTGCATTGATGATATTTAGAATGTTTATAACTGCTATTCCTTGTTGTCTTTGTAGTGAGCACTAAAGTTTGACACATAAAGTTAGTTGTTGCTATGCTTTTCTTGGCTTCACTGTCTTCCTTGTTTTACAATTTGATTTTCCTAAATTGTTCTATGTGTGCCACATTTCATTCTATGTATTATTTTCTAATGTATATTCAGTTTTGTGTGGATTTTCAGAATTGTACACATTGCCAATATTTATATACTTTTGTAAATTTGATTGTATTGAGTCATTCTCTATGTTGTCTTTCATTCTATCTTGTGTTTTTAATATAAATTCAGTATTGAGGGTACTTCCAGAACCTTACACATTGCCAATGTTTGCATACTATATCTTCATGTTTTGTGTAAATTTATCCAATGTTCTGTTTTATTCTATATTCTAATTTTCTTAATGATTGCAGTCTGTTGAAATTCAAAAACGGGTTGGGGCATTTGCAATGGCTTTACAGACCATAAATAATTGCCTCTCAGAAGCCATTGGTGCAATTGCACGAGGTCGGGCTGATGGAGATACTAGGACTGCTGGTCTAGTGTATTCGGGCAATGATATTATAGAAGCTTACAAGTTTTCTGGAGTAACAAGGTAAGCTAACTTTTTTTTCTCATCTTGTATTGATTTATGTGAGACTTAATGAAAATTTTATGCATTTAATCCTCATATGGGAATAAATTTTTAAGTGTTTTGCCACCATTTGAGTTCTGACAAGCATATAGTCACATGCAAAAGAGAAAAATAATCGTGTACATGCCTTACGCAGCTTGATGGTGTTTCTTTCATAGGAATAAATTACAAAATAATAATGTACAGATCTCAGCTGGGGCATGCAAAAACTGATTACAATATCAAATTTAGAACCATTCTCAACCATATTTGCCATGAAGACTAATCATCACTAGATGCCGCAGAAGGGAAGGGATTGGATTTGAAGATAGTCAGAGAGGTGAGGCAAAAAAAAAGGTGTACCATATAAGCGGAGTTGCATGGAGATGCATACAGCATCGGATATGGATATAACAAATTTTCAAGATCCCCTGATCCCCTGATACAGATATAGCTAGATATGAAATTTATAGAAATATACATATATTCGATTGCTTATATATCTAAATCTTATAGCACATAACTTTGAAATATTTATTTCTATGAATTGACACTTTGATTTTATATTTATGTTTACAATATTTATTTTGTTATATTATGTTTGTCTTAAGTGATTTAAAAGTGTGTGTCTACAAATTTATTTTATTTTTGAATGTTTTCCATAAACCCAAAATTGATATGACACAAATTAGAGAATTAGGGTATGTAGTAGAAAATTAGAGAATTAGAAGGTGAAAAGAGGAGTCTGGATGCTTTTTTCATGCTGTAAGATTAAGCTTTGTCAAAGTAGGTGGCTGATCTTTTCATCAGAGTCCTTGTTTTGTAACCTGCAAAGCCAACCTAGATCTATTGAATCTTCCTTCCCTACACATTAATGATTAGTTGCAGCAAGCTGTAGGTTTTCTAATCTGAATTATTAAATGTCACCGACAATCAGTTGTAGTATAACAGAACTGTATTAGAGAATTGCACAAACATATGAGCAACACTAAATATATTATGAATAGCAAAGTACAAAAGAAGGTTAACGAATGTGGCTTCTGAGACAAATTACAATTTTTGCAATCAACCTACCCAATCACTTTTGATAACAATTCTAATGGTGACCTACTTAACACAATACATTTGGCCCACAGAATCCATTTCAATATATTTATTTATTCATCATTAGTACAATGTTTCAGACAATTGTATTCAAAATTACAAATATAAAACTAGAAAATATGCTAGTTAAATGTTCTTGTTGGCATGCTTGTTGATACTCAAGATAGAGTTGGTTGGTGGGGATGGTGGCAATTTCTGTCTGTAGCTCTGTGGTTGTAGGCTTCTTGGTATTGGAATGGATACATTGCTGAATCCTTAGTTGACAGTTGTGAATTGTTTACCAACATCTTCAAGTGTTTCACTTCCTCTTGCAGGTCAACCACCTCTGCTTCGTCTATATATGTTATCTTTTCCTCTGTGGCATTGACTCTGAGTGCTGCTTCCACTGTCTTCTTAACCTTTAGTTTGAACATGCTTATGTTAACCACTAATTTCCCATACACCGGTGAGATCTGCCCTTGGAGTGGTAAAATCTCTCCTTTTGTTGTCTCCAAGTTGACTCGCCTTGGCTTCAAAAATTTATCCTTACTGGCCATCTTTTTGTGGAAGTCATCATCAAACCTGTTGCTAAACAAAGGAGGTACGCTGCTGCTGCTGCTGAGCTATGTGTTCTGAGTTTTGTAATTGAATACCTTGTTGCTCTGCCAATAATTGCTCATGCTTCTCCTTCCATTTCGTCCCTTTTATAGAGTGATCACTTTGTTGCTAGCTCTACATCAGCTACTCAAAGCTGACTTCCAATACTATGAAACTTAACATAACAAGCTCAGGAATTCACATCTAAAAATTGTAATTGATTTGTAGTTTTCTCGAGCAACAGGTGGACTGAGTGGACTGGAGTTGGTAAATTTCCCTGATCATGGTAGTCACCATCATTGAGCAGGGCTGCGTTGAGCTTCTCAGAAAACTGTACAAGAAAGCTTCCCCATATAGGGAAAATTGATAACCTTGGGTGATCCCAGTCATCAGTGTGTCTGCCCTATTCTTCAATCCCAATACATTTATCCCCTGCAGCTCACCAGTGTGTCTGCGATGCTTCACTTAATGTCAATGAGAATATCTGGTTAATTAACTTCTGCAGCATGTCTAATGATTAGAGATAAGGTAAAGGTTAGTCAAATGTGAATGATCTCTGTTTAGAGGAATTATTCTCTCCCTTGCCGAGTTTTGATTCTAATCCTTATTCTCAACTTGGCTTCTGTTATCCTCCACTTCCTCATTTTTCATACTTTATCTTATCTGGTTCCTGGGTCATCTAGGGTGTGACTAGACTGGAATTGTACCAGGTACATGTCCCAGTTTGGATATGGCCTGCACACACCCCCGACCCTGTGGGTTTGCCCCAAGTATGTCTCTCATGGCAGAGTGTTCTCCTTTGTTGCCAGCTCCCTGTTTGCCCAGGCGAAGCCTTATTTCATCATCAGGAGACTCAACATAACAAGCTTTGGAATCTACATATAGATAATATAATAATTAATTGATTACTAGTTTCCCTGAGGAACTGGTGGACTAATTGGAGTGATGGTAAAGCCCATTGATTATGGTGTTCACAAGGGAGATCTTATGCACAAAATTCATGTCTCTGTTGGTGGTGACCTACAAAAAATACTTCTTTGTTTGTCTTTACCTTTCATGTCTCCGTTGATGGTGATGCACAAAAATTACTTTTATGTTTGTCTTTATCTATGTGCCAGATAAAGTTTGATTTCCAACATCTTTCATTGTGTGGTTGCTGCTACTCTAGATTGGCATCAAGACCTTTCTCATGGCAACGCAGAAATTTTCAGCAAAGACATATTTAAAGACGTTTGAAACCCTGTGGAGAATTTTGATGAAAACAGTATTTAATGTAGGAACAAGTGGACTAATTGGAGTATGGTAAATTCCACTGATCATGATGTTCACAAGGTTTGTGTTCCAAATAGATAACTTGTTTGGTGGTGACCTATAAAAGATACCTTTATGTTTGTCTTTATCTACGTGCCAGATAAAGCTTGTTTTTCAGCACCCTTATTTGTGTGGCTGCCACTTCATGGATTGGCATCAAGATCTTTCTCATGATAACAAAGAAATTTTTAGCAAAGATATTTTTCAAGTATGCATAGAATCCTGTAGAGGATTTTGATGAAAACAGTATTCAGTGTACTGTCAAAATTTTGAGTGATGATTGGATACACTCCACTACTATTAATCATTGATTTGTCCAGCACAGACATTTTTCCATAACCTACCCTGTGGGTTCACATCAATTACTTCTGTTTTGCCTGTTGGCTTCAAGTTTGGGGATTCTCGAATACTGTACAAGGAGAGGCACAACTCTAATATGCAGCATATTCTACAATTTCTTTTGCCATCTTGTGTTTATTGAATATTCTTATCAGTAATTTGCTACCTCAAGGCTTGTTAAAAATGTTGGAAAACCACATTAGTTGGAACAAGCAACCTGATGGCTCTGCTATAAGTGGACCAAGAAGTTGAAGATGCTTGCAGATATTATTGTGACCAGATCCTAGATCAAAATTTTATTTCTTTATTGTGAAGTTTTTGTAAATGGTCAGATCGAAATCACATGCCAGTTCCCCTCAATTACTACAATTCTCTATAGTTACAGAATTTTGTTGGAATCGTGAATAGTTTTACCCAGGATGGCATGCAAAGGATTAATCATCTATAGTTTAAACCCTTTTTTCCAATTTTCCATGAACAGTACAGTTCTATTCATAAACCAAAGTCCATGGGTTGTTGGTTTTCACCGTTTCAAAGAGCATAGCAAAATGTGCATGTCATCATCCTCATTTCCCCACAAATTTTTCCCACTTATCGGTTGTTGAAGCTTATATCCTTTTGGGGATGGGTAGAACCCTAAAAGTATTCAGATGAGAGTTCATACTTCGTTTCATAAAGGCCCAAATGTGCTTCTTTATGTTTTTATTCATTATTCATAGGGATGGTATTTTTTGGCTTGGTAAACTATGGATGAGGTTATTGGCCATCTTCTATATGATTTGTGTTGACCTTGGGCCACTTCAATTTCTAATTTTCTACACACCTGTTGTGGCTGAAAGAATGATGCCTCACCCGTGTTTCTCAATGAAGTACCGAGATCAAACCCTTCAGAACATTAGTCTTTTGTACTGTATTTTACTTATCATTTATGCTTTATAGCTCTGCAATAGACTAGATAGTGCCGTATGCAAAGTGGCCTCTTAGTGAAGCCTTACTTCATGTTTTGTACATTAGAAGTTAATCAGCACTATGGTTTCAGTTTTGTGATATGCTTGGTCTATACGTGTTTTAATTCTTTAATACATATCTTTTTGCTTATTAAAAGACATACTTATATTTTTAATTCTGGGTCATGCATTGATAGTTTTCCCAATGATCATTGCATCTCAACCTCTTGGATTGAGTGTCTAGATGTTTCTTACGGGGATTTAATTTTCAAAAGTCTCACTCTTGTATTGAAATATAAGTATGATATGTAACTTGTTCCCATATCTAACTTCACTCTTACATCTGATTATTTGAATGCCAGCATCCAAGAAAGGGACCAAATTGCAGAGCGACAAACAACATTGCGGCAACTTGAGGCTATTTTAGCTGTTCACAAATTTGCAAGAAGTGGTCGGTATGGTGAATCTCTAAGGGAACTAACCAAACTGTCTTTTCTTCCATTGGATTCAAGATCCCCTGACATAACTGCAGATGCATTTCAAAACCTCTCGCCTCCAGTTCAAGCATGTATTCCAGATGTCCTTAAGGTTGCTCTCACATGCCTGGATAATGTAACAGATACAGATGGGACAGTTCGTGTTTTGAGGAGAAAAGTAAGGACTGTCTGCAATGTTGAGATTCCAAGCATTTTAGTTCTTGTCATGTCTATCCATTTTTAATTTTGTAGCTTATAGATTTCTAACAATGGTGGGAAATCACTACTCTAATGTGCAGAATAAGAATTTCTAAATCACTACTCTTATGTGCAGAATAAGAATTTCTAGAAATCCATTGATTCTTTAGCTCATTTTGTTTTGACTAATGCATTATTTATACAGTGAAATTCAATTTATTATCCTATTCTAAATTAGAGATCACATCTAATGGTACTTCAGTGCATCAAGTAAATCCACATTGACCCATTTTCCATGAGTAGTGGTTACCAAGAAAGCATCTTTAACAAGAATGAATGGTCCTCTTGGCACTTCTTGTATCTTCTTGATGCTTATAAGGGTGAAGCACCATAATTCAGGAGGTCATTGATCCCAATATGGCTTCAGTATCCATATAGTTTTCTCCACGTTCAAACCCTCTTGGTTTGCTACCAATTGATAAAACCTTCAGCAAGTGTTGTGCCCTGTGAACCATTTTATATGCAGTTTCCTACATCTTTTGTTTTTATGAATGTGGTACTTCTACAGTGCATCAGGTTGTGTGATATGATTTTTTTTGGGTTTAGCTGCTTAGTTTCAATTTAATCTACATTGATGCATATATCATGAGTAGTGATTCATTAGAACCCTAAAAATATGATACAAACTATATGCAAATCATGTTTGCTTTGGTTTCACATAGAATCATGAGAGCTTGGTCATGTACCTTGTTCCTATGGAAAATACATGAAGGTTGATCTGAGGTGTGGTCTACTTGTATTTCTTCAAGTATCATTCATTAGAACATTCATCTCTACATAGTTATCCACTAAAATATCACATTTATCCCATCCATTGACTGTGGTGTCTATAATAAGCTTTCTGTTATAGTCATCATTGCATGCAATGTGGATCTTTTGTGGTAAGAATGCTTCTTGCACTGATTCTGGAGTGTCTTCTGCACTAAAGCCATTCTTGGCATTGGCATGCAACAAATATTTGAGCTTTTCGAGCATTCCTTTCTGAGAAGAGAGCCAGAATGTTTTGTAGGATGGTTGACTTGATCTCTCCACCTTTCAGCAGTGTCTACTGCAATTACTCATGAAATTAGTACCTTTATGTTTGTTCCAATTATGCCAGAAGATCCATCATATTTTTAGTCTCCTTTAGTAACTCTTTTTGTTTCTTGGGGTTAGGGTGCATACATGCATGTGGGGTAGCCTTTGGTATGCACTGGTCATTAACCTTTAGATATAGCTTTATCCTGTACCATACCCCTATTTGTGCCCTTGAGTGAGTAGTAACATTCATCAATGGCATGTTCCTTGTTAGAGTGCAGATATATGTGCCCTTGCATATGTAGTCATGTCCACAACAAGTCAACTTATGATAATGCTATCAAGATTCAATTGTGTAGTTTCCGAGTCAAACTGATTGACCCATGTTTCATGAGCAGTGGTTCACAAGAACCCATCTCTCATGAGAATGAATGGAACATTTAGCACTTATTGCAAGCACTCTTAACACTACTCATGAGTTAGTAAGATTGTGTGTAAATTTTTGTATGTATGTATGTGTGTATGTATGTATGTATGTGCGTGTGTATGTGTGTGTGTATGTATGTATGTATGTATGTATGTATGTATGTGTGTGTGTGTGTGTGTGTATGTGTGTATTCTGGGTATGTATTAGTAATGTCAAACCATTATGTGTGAAGTAGAATAGTTGATTTCTCACTTGAATACATCTTTCAAAGGGCCTTCATTAACCCTTCTTTTACCTCTTCATCGTCACAAGGAGACAATATCCTCGCCTTTGATGCATACCATTTGGGATTTAGATCAAATATTGCTATATGAAACAAGCTATTCATATAGTTCCACGGCTGCATTACGATGAACTTAATATGTTGCTCCTATAACCCCAAATAAGGTTCCCTGTTGCAAATTGCTTGTTTCATCTGCCCAAGCATGTTGTCAAATGTCTCATAAATCTCTCCAGGACTAGGAGAATGTTGGCATATCTAATGACATATACAATAGATGAAATGAAGTAGAAAATGCATCTGCAAACAAAAAATTCAAACAAGACAAGTTAGAAAATTAATATTTGGAAATTCAATGATAAAATCAGCAATCAATTTACTGATAAAATCAATATTTTTTTGAAAAATCAACAATTTCTTATCTCATAGTGGACCACCAGTCATCATCAAGGACCTTTTGTTTGATACTTTTTCTTTCAACAATGTTTGAAGTAGGCCATCTAGACTACTCTGAATTAACCATCATCAACTGTAGAGCTAGTTAACTGTCATCAGTTGTAGAGATGATTAACCATCATCACTTTTAGAGCTTCCTACATCTCAAGCATCCTCTCTTTCAAAATGAAATAAACTGCATACCTAGTCTCCATAGGTTTGAGGGATTCTTGTTTAGAAAAAGTCTTGAAGAGAGTGAGGTATGGTGATTACAAATGAACATTTGAGTATCTCTAGCTTCTATCACAATTTGCTGCAATCAATCTATCTACCCGATGTCTTTTAATGCATTTTTCAATGCATGGGCACAAGAAGGGGTCTAAAAGATGTGCTTGTATGCACTTTTAACATCATGCCAGCTAATTTTTACACGAGTGCTCAATTAGTGATCACTTGTACAACATTTGAGGCCCCATTCTTCCCTATGGCCTCTCAAAAAATGAAATTGGAAGTCCACATCCTTTTCCCATAACTGTCAATAGCACTAAGAAAATATGAGTCAACAAAACATGTGGCTATGATGTTAATGAGTGGTTGATGTCTAATATTGGTTCACCCATCCTTGAAAATAGAGCAACTCGTCCTATTCCAAGTTTGCCTTAGGTCCTCCAGCATCAACCTCACTTACAAATATTCTTTGTAAAGAGGCTAGTGCATATTGTATGTTCTCCAAGGGGGAGAATGAGAGACCAACACAAGTTACATCTCTGAACATTTGTTTGAAGGAGAATGCACTACATGGAACAAGATGGCATGGGCATAAACATACCTACAATTGTCCCCACCTTCTCACTAGCACTAGTCTTTCTCTTTTCTCTTGTAAAAACATCACCACTACTAGTACCAACCATGGAGGGCATAGGCACAGCTGGTTGTGTAGATCGTATTGGTATGGTTACATCCTGAGACTTTGCTTCCCCCTCCATATGCCGTCTATGAAGCTCTATCTACTCATAATCTATATTTGTACTCAGATAACCCCATGTCTGCTAACGGCCCAGAGATGAGGAAATACTTTTGTGTACCTCTGTCTAGAATCTCTTTTGAAAATGTGACAACCATATTGTATTACCCCCCAAACTTTTCTTTTTATCTTTGTCTAGGGCTGTCACAAATTGCAGAAGATTTTTGTTTGAATTAAAGGGGCTGTTGCATAATATTTTAAAATAATGGAAGTGATTTCAAATGGAATTTGTTGTTATTCACCTTCAGTGCAACACTCCCGCACCCTAAAGAACACTAACTGAGATTGGAACTCTCACATTTCTTTCTTCCATCTCATGTTCACTATGCTCGTTGTTGCTCATGTTGCTTTGTGAAACAATAATGCAAGTACAAATTAAAAATAGCAAAACTAAAAAAAATTCATACATTTTTTCTTTAAAACTTCAAAAAGAAAGAAAACAAAAACAAATGTAAGAATCACTCACCTCTTCCGCATCTTTTGTCACCCCACTCTTCACTGCTCAGCAATGTTGTTTTCTTCAGTTGCACTTCCAAACTTGCTAAAAATGATTGTTCCTGCTCCAACTTGGCTGCAATTTTTTTTCGACATGTAACAGTGAGTTGGAATGAGATAGGGTTTTTGTTGATTTAGGGATAAGTGTGTTGTGGAGGTTTAAAAAGAATAAGAATAAAGGAATCAAGTTTTCATTTTAGACCTTTGTTAAAAAATGGCTTAATTGTTGTGGAGATGATTGACCATCCTTGGGATGGTTGGGAAATGTCTAGCCATACTCTCTGTGTTCCCTCGTATAAAAAACGTTTTCAGGATAGTTGGGTAAATTTTCATAAATTGTGGATGAGTAGGGGATGCGTCCCTAGGGAACATAGGCTTTATTTAATTGAAACCGACACTTTTATGGGACATATTGAAAAGTCAAATATGAATTTGTTGTTGAAAATTGTAAGCATAAGAAATTTTGGAGTTTTGAAAGATTTAGGTTTAACATAAAATTAAAAAATACTTTATCCAAAGTAGTTGTGGTCTAGTCATGGATTCAGGGTCTAATGAAAAACAATCCCATCATGCAACATTGATGCACAAAATCAATCATAGTAGATAATTCCAACGACACAACAAATTAATAGAGAAATGTATTATATTCGTCCATAATAATTACATCAAGCCTCTAGGCATTAGAATTAGACCTTGAAGCCTTACAAAATCACAGAACAAAAGGTCTTATAGTCTAACACAATAAACTTTAAAAAGAACTCATTCACAACTACAAATTGCTTCTACAACAAGAGTGCCATTGCAAATCTTCTATCCTTTGCCTACATTACAAGAAAGGCACCCTCAAATGAACATTGATGTGTCAAAGGACTTATGACTTCCCACTTTATTTTGGGTTATTTGGAGTCACATATGGATTTGGCCATTCGTGTTGTTTTTATCTTTATCACCCAATCTGGTGCTCTCCTATTTCCATGCTCTTCACGAATTGCTCCTATCTGTCTCTTTTCTTTTCCTTATATGCTTCTTTTCTAACGAGCCCAATTACCTTATGATGTATCTATGATTTAAAGTCTCTTTTCATCATCCCGAGGCATTATAAAGAATGAAACTCTTTGGAGCCAAGAAATAGGTCTTCAATAAGGATCAAGATGGTCCCAAATGATCTTAGTCATCCCCTTGCTGTTAGCTGTTTTGGTACTTAGGATCTCATTTTTGACTATTAGACTGTAACAGGTCCACAAAACACTTGACATGTTTCCCTATTTAGTAGTCTAAAGTTGCATCTTTCTGTGCACAATTTAGTTTTACTGTATTATTAGATGCTGCATGGATAGGCTTTGTAACCTTATATGGTTCATAACTGGCCCTTTGTCCCACAATTTTTTAATATCCATGACATGTGATGAAATTGGATTTGGTAAATTTATGTTGAGTTGGAGGTTCAGTATTGTAAATAATTTGATGCCCACTCATGTTTCAAGACAATTTTTATTTTAATGCAACTGTTAATCAAAAGTAGATGCACGGCTAGTTTTTATTTTGTGAATGATTTAGGCAATTATAATGTGAATCAACTAAATCCCGTTTTTTGATGTTTTAGATGCCTTGTCGAACAGGAAGTTTATGATATTGGTCTTGTTCGTAAGACTCTAATTAATGTAAATTTTTTTAATGGCATTTTGTAGATTGCAAACTTTGTGGCAAATTATTTGCCAAGAAATTGGCCACAGGAGCTATATGACAAGGTAGCTCAGATGCTTTGAAGACGCTGGCAAGTATTGGCCATACATTATGAAGACGAATGGAGAAGTGGTTTTTAGTTGGGAGAGGGCATGCTTCAATGGAATAATTCCCCATAATTTCTTTTCTGTGTTGTTTATATGTAAGCATGAACAGTCTTTATTATTTTGAAAGTGATCGGTGCACCATTTTTGTAGGGATTTCTGCAACTAAAGGGATAGGGCATGCTAGGCCACCCTAGACTTTGTATGTATGGAAAGCCTGTGTTGTAAGACATGGATATTTTGCTATTTGTTTTCAATGGAAAGACCTGCTTAAAATAAAAAACAGTGGGGCTGGTTTAAATTTAGTTTCCTCTAAATTCAATATCCTTGATATAAAGGATATTCTCAACATGTGTAATATTTTCTTGTAACTTCTTGTTCAGTTTTGATTTAGATCCAGTGAAAAATTTAAAAATAGTATTTCCAATAAATTGTGGAACACGAAGGCCTAGCTATTAAAGGCAACTCAGTAGATGGAAGCAAAAGCTAAATTCAGTTTTCAACTGTAACTTAGGCTCATTTTTTGGTACATATTAATTCTCTTTAATGCACGGTCCGTACATTTGTATCAACTTACTATATTCCCAAATGTGCTGTATTTGAATATCTACTATAGTCAAAACCAGGAACCATTGTGAAACCGAAACCATATTTGCTCTGCCGAGGCATTATGTGGCAATTCATTAAGAAAGTTGGATTTTATGTGTGCCAGGCTAACTTTATTTAGTATATAACACATGCATATGTGCATGCAGATATATGAATATAGCTCTCTCTATATATCTGTGTAATGCATTGTTTGGGTTGACTCTTATGTGATGTTATGAAGGTCAAATGGTGTAATTAATTTTTTTAAAGGGTGCATTGTCGGTTGACCAAATCTTTGTGGAATCTATTTATTTCTTTGTAAATATAGATATTTGGTATTGCAAATTCTCTTGCATGTATAGATTAATGTAGTGTTGTTGCTCCAATTTGGCACACCTTTGATAGGCCAAAGACACATTGGTTTAGGGGGCAACTCATTATGACATGGGCCCACACAACTTCAAATATGCAAGCAACCTCTGGAAAAGGCTGGTTCTTTACCTAAGCTAAAATAAATCTAATGGTAAGCTAAATCTGCAGAGAAAGAGTTAAAGGGACAAAGAATTAGAAAGAGAGACGGGTGCAAAGAGGATAAAATAGGACTGTGTGACAAGAACTAGTGATCAATCGATTATTAATTCTAAATATAATGTCAATTATTAAATCACTTAACACTTCTGTTAGAGAACCATTTAAAATGAGAGATCGAGACATGTCATCTCTGGGTTGAAATATGAAGAATAAAGCCAATAACAACACTGCCATTTGTTCACGAGCCCCAAAAGAAATAAAAAAAATTACAACGATGCAAGACCCTTTTGCTTATAGTTTGTGAAAAGAGGATGACGATTTCAACTATTGATTAAATAGGGCGATCCAATGGATCAAAATAATTAGAATGCCAAAATAAAAAGACTAACTTCTAAAAATTACTTTATCACACAGTCCTTGAATGGGAAGGGTAAGTGGGGTAAAGTACTACATTTAATATAAAAGAAGTTGAAACAAATAATAATATATAAATTTTTCATGAGAATTTTATTATAATATAATGATAATGAAGAGTTCGTTACATTTTGGTGAATATTGAAGGTGTATTATATTCACATGGATATAAAAATGTTTGTCAATAAAAACTAATTCACATATGGATTAATAAAGTCTGTCAATAAAAACTAGAAATATTTAATTTGACATGATGTAACATTTAAATGCATGAAAAGCCCCAAAAATAGTTTATTATTATTATTTATTTAACTTAATTTATTTTCTCTTCTTATGCACTCAATTAATTTGTTTTTTAATTATTTATTGTTAATTATATCTTCACTTCCACCTCTAAAGTGTCATTCATTTTGAATTCAAGTGATCAATCAATTTGTTTATCTCTATAATGCAATTAGTTAATTTTGAAATCATCTCAATCTAATAGTAATTATGGGAGATTGAAAGTGTCCCTAAAAATCCAAGTTTTTCTCAAGAATAAGGATAAGAAGGAATATAGAATTAAAATATAACAATAATAATGTGGTAATATAAAATAATAATATGTTAGAACATAATACTATAATCATATCATAATAATAATTTAATATTAATTACAATATAATAATTTTTTAAGTGGAATAGTGAACAAATATGATATTTTTTGGCGTACTTTACCTATATTTCTCTAAAGATAGGTATATTAGTTTATACGTTCTTTCATCCATTGGATGGAGTTGAAAGGGGCATGCAGGGCGACAACTAGGGACAATGCACCATTAAGATTTGGGGACAATTACCTCAACGCGTTCCTAGTGCACTAGACAGGGTTGAGGTGCAACACCCCTCCCATCTAAGCACAAATTTGCAATCAGAAAAATGTTGAAGCATGCATGAATTGAGGAATTCGAAGATCTCACCCATGGATGAAAACAAGTACAATTAGGCTTAGAAATGCCCAAAATTTGTGCTAGTCGAAGAATCAATTTTTGACCTCTGCTGGAAACCTCTATCAACAAGCAAAAAAGAAGGTAGTCTAAGCTATGGTGGACCCATTGTTGATGTGACCTTAAAAGAGAAGAAATCCACTCTCTCTGATTTGACGTGGATCAAGGGAGAGGACCTAGTACCTAAGCGTGTTCTAATGGCTATGATAGTAGTTGTTGATTTAATACTTACACTAGTTGATTTAACACCCACACTTGATTTAATGTCCAATTTTTTTGACAACATTGCACTAATAGTTGCGACTTTAAAGTTGTTATTGCTAATTGATGATGACTACCTATAGTTGTTAAAAACAACCAATCATGTGATGCCTCATCAGCTGCACAACTATGGGTCTCCCTTTTGCACGATTCTTGCTCTCACTTTTTTTTTTGGGCTGTTTGGGACACTTCGAAAAAAGAATGTTGATGTGGCATCATATTTGATGATGTGGTCCTGAAACCTTAGTTATAAGCAAGAGACTTGCCAAGTAAACTGCTGTAAAAAAAATTGAAAGTGACTTAAAATTTCCACATAAAATTTTGAGAAATGTAAAGTTAAATCCTCTTCCCTAACAACCACTATGGACTTCCAAAAAGTTCTGTGAAACCAAAAAGGCCAACGAACAACAGAAATCTGCACTATTGGATCTTGCATAGTAAAACGGCTGGTGGAAATTAATTTTGTTGACTGAATAAGGAGTCTCAAAGCCAACACCAATGTGCGAATGAGGAACCCTCCAGTAAGAATGAAAATTTGCTCACAACAGGGAAGAACTTGAGGAAACGAAAACTACCACCAAAGAATCCAAGTCTGCCATGGAAAAACGAAAAAATTGCACCTGAAGAAAATGGGTTTAGAGAAGGGAAAAAAATCGAAGAGCTTGAGACCGACAAACAAGAAATCCATAGAAAAGAATTTTTTCTGCCAACAAAGGACTTGAGGGAAAAAAAGCTTCCATTGAAAAAAATACTTTTGACTGGAGAATTGAATTTTTAGCTAAATATCTTCACGAGATGAATTGCACAACTTAGAAGAGAAGTTCATGGCCATCAAAGGATAGCATGGAAGCTTTAGGAAGAGGAGTTCTGGGATACAACCACTCAAATGTTTGCGCGCAACATAATATCTATGGGAAGTAAAACAACCTTGCAATACGTGCATCATCACTTGAAGGTTGCCATGAGAAACGAGGCACTCAGAGCAGATGGGACAATTGGAAGATGACATGCTATTGAATACCAACACTATGGAGACAAAATGGGGATCTGCATACAAGGAAGAAGTTGCGACAGAGTAAAGGAGGATTCAATATAAAGAGGGGAACCCATCATCACATATTTCTACCATGATTAAAATTAACCTGCATGAGAAGGGGACCCTGCAACCCAAAGTGAATTATAAGTCTTATAGTTGTTGCTATGAAGATAAAACATTTCATATCTGTGCACATCGCTCAAAATAAAATTTGTGGAAATGCAATACACATGCTTAACACATAAGTCCACTATGAAGGAAATAAATGTACCTGCAACCATCTGCCAACACCAAAGAGATTCACCAATTGCTAGAACAATATGCAGAGCAATAAAAGGACATCCTATAGATATGGCGAAAATCAATTTGTGCACACAAAAGTGAAGTCTCTCAAAACTACAAAAAATGTCACCAAGAAAGAAAAGAATGCTCTAACCATAAAGATGTTCGCATTAAAGAAAAATGTATTTATAATCATCCGCTCATACACGAGACCAACACAAGGACTTGCAAAGTAGGATCGGCCATGAAAAGAGCTATTCGATCGTAGGGGGGAAGCAATCTTATTTGCAAAAGAGAGAAAAAAGCTACCCACTACGATTTTGAACAAAACCATCGACCGAATAGAAAAGTAACTACATTTCTAATTAGTGGAAGGTATAAATTGAATGAATGAATGGAGGAATTTTAATGACATCCACAAGATCTAACAGTCTAAGGGATCAAGATGCACCAAATTAATCTGTTTTCAACTTCTTTTCTCTAATGAATTTTCAGTTATGTATCTTGAGTAAGAAGCTTGCTGTTTTGTGAAATCTTGTTGTCATTCTGTTTCCACCACCCTTTTGCTACAAAGAATGCACGTCCTTTCTTTCCAATCTTCTTTGGTCACCTTCCATCTATCAGTTTTACATCTCAAAAAGTGAGATTTTCTGAAGCCTTGTGCCATTCTGTTTCCACCACTTTCTTGCTACAAAAAATGTATGTCTTTTTTCTTAATCTTCTTTAGACACCTTTCATCTACCAGCTTCACATCTCAAATAATGAAATCCAATACAATTAATAACTAGAAACAATAACTTGAACTTCTTTGTTGCTCTATGCTACGTTTGTGTAAATTACTTAGATTTAATAAGTTCTTCTTCTTTAGTTATATGTACAGAAGACAAAATGATGGAAGCGACTCACAACATGTGCTTACACGAAGGAAATGGAAAACTGCACAGAAATGGCTTTAAGTGCACATGGGTTCATAATACTATCGTAATCTCTCGCGTGCGAAGCTAGAACTATTGTTGGTGTTGCTTGGATTAGAAAGAGAGCACCATCGACACACATTCTCTTTTTTAAAATAGAAATGAGATTTGGGATGCCTCTGCTTCACTTTAAGGATTTAAGAATATATCAGTACATAAATTATTCTCACGTATCATAATTTATGCATTACTGGATAGTCGTTTTCTTCCTTGAAACTGTAAGCCATGTGTCAGGTCACTACCAACCCAAGTAGCAGATTAACATAATCCGTGACGGACATTTCTTTATCTATTGAAAATCATTGTCATGCTTTTATCTAGATCTAATTTGTGCTTACCACACGACCCTTGCTTTTATCTAGATGTATTTCCATGAGTATACGTATCTCTAAGATACTCTGACACATAGTTTGCATGCCTTGTTTAGGTCTTCATCTTGCATGCTTGTCTTTTTTATAACATCTGAATTTTGAATGGCAGCCACATTCTTATTTCAATGGTAAGATTTGTAAATGTTTACCTTAGTCTGAATAAGAGCGTATCCCGTCTCTTGGTATGTGCATGTGAAAGTTTAATGTTTATTGGCCTATGGATAAATCTCACAATATAATGAAGGCTGTACACTCTTATCCCTCGACCTTTGCATTGTGTTGATTGCTTTGTCTACAACATGCATCCTGCAATAAGTCCTTGTAAATTAACAGTCTTTCTCTATCGCTATCTCATGTGCCCTGTCTATGCTTCCACATAATTGCATGCAAGTCGATCTCTAAGTCTTTTTATGGTTGCAAAATTTATAGGATAAATAATAGTTATTCTTTTATCATGATGCTGTATGTTGATATCCAAACCAATGCGCATATGATTAAAATCAACAGCAGTTTAGGTTAAGGGAAGATCCGACTGATATAACTTTAGAAATAGGCGTTTTATTTTTATATTTCTTGAATTTATATATTATAATCTCTGGAAAAATGATTAAGTTGATAATTATATTGTTTGATTTGCTATTTCAGGATTTGATTGTTTGATTTTTTTTGCATCAACATTTCGGATCACATTTGGGATGAATGCAAAAAAGTTCACACAATCAAATCCGTAATAATTATATTGTTCAATTTTCTATTTCTGGATTTGATTGTGTGAGCTTTTTTGCATCAATGTTTCGGATCACACTCCATGATCCATCATCCATGTGATCTGAAACGTTGATACAAAAAAACTCACACAATCAAATCCAGAAATAGCAAATTGAACATTATGGATTGTGGAAATCTCAAGTCTTTAATTATATTGTTACTAGGAAAAAGGTTAACATTAGGAAGATTTCAGCATTCCTTGTGAAATGTTGTAATTCGAATAAAATGTAACCTTGAAAGGATGAATCAATAGGTAATGTTTCATGCAAGAATGCAATAAAATTAGAAATTCTATCGCATTTGATGTTATAAATTACCATTCTTATTAATAATTATATAATCACAATTATAAAATATAAAGTTATCATTTGCTACCATATCAAGTTAGTGTACTTTGGATTGACTCTAGTTGTCATATTGTTAAGATGGTACTAATCTTTCAAGAGGCATCTTAATTAAGTAGTATTAAATATGATTAGCTATAGAATAATTTAGAACCATTATCCATCTTGCAAGAATGTCATAGACATATAATTTTACATTGAAAAAACTATTTGAATTAAGATATGGTATAAAAAGATTGTAAAATGCATGCATGAACTTATGTGTGTAGATATTTTTCTTACTTGAAAGGAATGGTATGATTATTGCGAGAGTCCCAAACTTGTCATGTCTGAGAAATGTCTAAAATGATATTCATGAATATTAAAACTTTGTTGTGTAGTTAATAAATATGTCCAACAACGTAGCAGTGATTCATATCATATAGTGTGAACTTGTAAAAGATTAAAACTATATATTATTAGTGTCTTTAGAACAAAATCAAGGGTAAAGGCTCATCCAAGGTTAGGAAATGAAAGATATTCTTCTATCAAAATTATCTTTTGAATCTCCTTAGAGTAAGGGTACCTTATTATGGAAGTGTAGGATAGTTTTTATTCTCATCTTAATGTTCATAGATAGTTGATGATTACCAATTTGTATCATGTAAGTTCTCAAATGTGCTAGTAAGATGTTAAAATTCAAGTAATTGTGTCTAACCACTTTAATCACATGTTCTTTAATGAATCATATTTTATTTATTATGAAATAGTTATTGGATTAATGTGTTTGAATTGGTAATTATAATTGTACATAGTCTTTTAGTAGATTTGCATAGTTATATTTCTTTTGTATATGTTTGAGTAGTTGCTTAGAATTTGAAGTCAGATGGGTGCCGAATATGGAGAACATATAAGGGTAGGTATCTACTACTAACCTATCTATCAATAGTTAGATTAAAAAGATGCTTTGGCCAAATCTTGCTAATTATTTTTAAATATTTACTATTTGATTATTTTTCTCTCTCTACCATATCATGATATAGATACATTAGCATTCATTAGGCATTAGAATGTTAGGTATATTATGATACATCAGATTCCATCACTCCTTCCGGTTCTAGATTGCTACACATTGTCATGCACGGTTGGGTATTCTTCATTTAAATGATTTTTGGGAAGCATATGTTTCATGGTTAGGCAGTAAAGCACTCTTACAATGCTCTCACTTAGGGTGTTCTTATGTGGAGGTCGCATATCAAAAGTACTCGTTAATATTGTTTCTTTATGTACTTGATGTACATGACCATTTGGTTTTCTTGTAAGAAAATAGTTTCTTAATGTATTGCTAGCCTTTGGGGCTAATGTATTCATAAATTTCTATCAAAATCTTAAATTTAGTCTCTTTTATTATATCTTTGAGCAAGTCAATTCAATTTATATTTATTATGTGTAATTTAATTTTTTAATATTGAGAGGTCCTTACACCTTTCCAAATTCTTAGGAGTTTTTGGCATTCAATCTTATTTAATTGCATTATTTATTTATTTTAATCAATGCACTAAATCAACTTAAAGGTTGATATTTTTGAAGTTGGCATTGTAATGCTCACCCAATTTGTAACTGACACTTTTAGTATGGTTCTAAATAGCTTAGTTTCAATTTTAGTTAGGTATTATTAATCTGAAACTCATGGAAGTAGAGATTTCTATTTATATCTTTTTGTGTGACTGTTTTAAGGGTTATAATACCATTGTTTAGTAGAAAGCGTATAAAATTTCAACGTGTTTACTCTATTGAATTATGTGATCATGTAATATTTTGGAAATCAAAGGATAACATCTACTATTTGGAAATATTTTTTTGATCTCGATAATGTTAGGTTGTATTTTGTTGATCTAAAATTGAATGAGCTAGTAAAATCTTAGATTCATTGTGATTTTCTATATAATCGTGTCTCAAATATGCACATCAAATATGGTGATTTGATCATGTGCAATTTGAAAAAAATCTTATGATTGTTTCCTTGTAAGTTTGCATTGGTTTTGTGTGCAATTGTGTGAATGCTAATTGTTACAGTACTATTTTCTTATTTCAACTAATTGTTTAGGATTGATTAATGAAACATGAATTATCATTGTCCATTAAATGATTTAATTTTACCTCATTTGAACCTTAACCATCTTTTGATCTTTATTTTAAATTTGATGGTTAGAGAATTTTAAAATTTAAGGAATAATAAGATTTTTGGATCTACATAATGTACATTGAATGCATGAAGAAATATGTATAGATCTGTAATAAGAAAGTTTCTAATGTTGCATGCGAACACAAATATGAATATTTTATCTTATCATTCTTTTAACTTAATCCAAATCACACCGATAAAGGCCACCCTATAAATGATCATTTATACCACTTAGCCATTTCACATGGTCAAGAATCGACTATGAAGGAAGTTTGGAGTAGGAATCTCTGCTTTTCAAGAGGGGTAAGTAATCTATTATATACTCGAAGTTGATTGTGCTAAAACCACCATTAACACTAACTAAGTTATTTCCTTAAAACTTAGAGGACTGTGCCATTCAATGGTTTGATTTTTAAGCTCCCAATTATATCCACTATTTTGGTGAGTTATCTACTACATTCTTCTAACACTTTTGTTCCATAATGGGCATAAACTAAAATAAGATTGATTTGATTAATCTATGAAATAATAGTGAGCCTATTTTTTACTATTTCATTCACTTCCAATCTTCATATAATAAAATATAGGAAAAACTAAATGATAATGAGCTAAAATTTTATCTTTCTTGGAGAATAAATTTTCTCCCATTCAATATATTATTTAATTAAATTGCTAGCATCTAGTAGTTTAAGGAATGTCGTCTAGTACTTCTACACTTTCATATCCTTATTAATTTCAAAAGATTAATATCATTCAAAAAGTGTTAGTGCAAAACAAGTGGCTACTACTCTAATATTGCATCTTTCAAAACTCAAGGTCTTAAAGCTTAATGAACCATTAAAAAATATACATAAAATATTGCTTGACAATAATGTGATTACTCTTTCTTTAATTTATCCATTGAAACCTTCTAGAGGATTAATAATATAATACATGTTGATGGTGTGAATGTAGATGAAAATAATTAAATTTCTTAATTTTTTTTTATAAGTTAACACAACTATTTTTCTCACATTAAAAATAATAATATTAATAGTTTTTGAACATCTTACTATGAATACACATGAATAGAAGTTATATAGCTATTAAGGATGTTGGTTCTACTTCCCATATCACTATATAAATATATATGACCATAATTCATAATATTTATTCTATCTTTTCTTTAGTTATTTTATTTTATGATAGAGAGATACTGAATAATTATTATGGTCCCTTATTCAATGACATTACAATAATATCCTACATAGTTTGAAGAATATTAAAAAATGATATCCTTCAAGTCCTTAGAGGTATCTCAGTTATCCATTCCAACAAATTTAGAGAACCAACATTATACGTAAGGATTTCTATTTAAATATATCACTATCTTGACATATTGACATAGTCGGGGATGATGGATCTTTATTTTAGAACCATCCACCCATACAACCAACAAAATAAATACTTAATAGATAAAAAATGAAATATAATTTACACAAAGATATGAATGGAACAAATAGTTTATTTATTCATACTCCGAATCACATCAAGAGACTTTGTTGCAAGGACTTTCAATGAAATGAGACCTCAATCTTCTATTCCATTAAATTAAAAGATTAATTATTGTACACTTCTTCAATTACAATATTTTAAGATGCTATTTACAATGTATATTATCCTCTTTAATATTATAAATCATATATTTCTATCAAAATTAAGCTAAGATACTTCCTTCTTCAATTTTGTAGAAATATTATTCTTGTATAATGTACATGTGCAAGAAAGTATAGATGTTATGAAATTGGCCATCAATATGAAATAATTTTCAATGCATAATTTGATATGAAAACATGTAGAAACCAACCTAATTTGAATGAATGCAACAAAACAGAAGCATTGGAACTTATTACAATCCTAATCTTGAACCTCTCCTAGACCAATAAGGTTAGGAATGTATTCAAATGTTTGGCAAATCGATTAACTAAGCCTTATCTAAAATTTTGGCAAGTCATAATATATTGAAAAATGATTAAAACATTTGGTATAATATGGCATGATAAATTATGATGTCTTAAATCTTCACTCAATTTAGAGGCTTGGTGATCAAAATGAATTATTGCATATTATACATACTATGTATAACCTTGATGTCATAATATCTGATTGAAACACAAAGGTTCCTCTATGGTTGAATTCAATTATATATGAATATGATTTTTTTTAGGAACCTAAAAAAGTAAAAATGAGAGAAAATATTTTTGGGTGATGTAAGATTTCTTTTACACCTTGGATGCTCTTGTATCAAACACCTTTTAGTAACAAAAAAAGTGATCCCCACTTTGTGAAACTAAAAGAAAACCAAAACAGTTCACTTTAGTTGTAGATATCCATGTTTATTCTTACATTGTCTTTCCCAAGGTTTCATTTAATTAGATAAACTCCATACTTCATAATCCTTATACTTTTTCCAACTCTATTGTTTAGTATTTCTTCAATTTCTTCAACTTATTGTTTTAACATCTAATTTTTTCAATTAAATTTTTTACCTTATAATTTAAATTCACCTTCATGCAGATCATGTAAATTTATAATATTAAAGATATGTGATATACAAAATCCTTAAGGAAATTCTACCTCATATGCATTACCAAAATCAAATTTCTTATTGATCACTTGAAGAAAAAACTTCTTAATTTGAAGCTTTTTTTAATCAGTTAATGGTATAATTTTTATTGCTAAAAACAAAAGTTACATTGTCTGTAGCCAATCATTTTGTATAATCAAAACAAAGATAACAATTTGAATTAAGTATTTCATCCTAAAAACCAACTAATTAAAAAGAATTCGTTCTACCCTCGCCTTTGTATGTAATAGATAAGTCTATACAATACAAACTTACAAAACAAGCCATTGACATATAAACCAAAATTTGTATTAAGAAGGTTTACTCCACCACAACAATCACCTTGCCTCTCTCACTCGCACTCCTACCAAGCTGTGTCACCTCCTCCGAGTTGTCGATATCATCATTGTCTTCGGGCATAAATCCGATCCACAGGGTTTTCCAACCTTGCTTCTTCTTCGAACTCCTCGAGTGCCTGTGTTTGTGCTTGGAGGATGATGCCCCACCAAGGTGTGAGGATTTTAGCTCATATGGTCCCCATTTCTCTTGTTCTAGCCTCAGTTCCTACCTTTCCCACATTTTCAAGTACTCCTTCACTCCTTTCATACCAATTTGTGCTGATGTGCGACGAACCTCCTTATTGCAGTTCATGCTCCATAGAAGATATGGGTGCAAAGGAGGTTGAAATTCGCTCACATGGAGCCAACATCCATTTGGGGACACAAAACTAGCCCGGTCTTATCAAGTCCTCCACACCATTCCTCTTGAACACAACCTCACACTAGCCATTCCACTTGCTCCTTATCCTCCAACTCAAAACACCATGCCACAAACATGGACACAATGTCCGTGTTAGTGCGGTATTTGAATTGCACCCGTAGATATTCATTCACGTAGACAATCTTGGCTCAGGTGAAGAATTCCTCTTTCCTCAAAATGGAATACGCTCGCCAACCTTTCATCTGAAATCTAACCCCAAAACACCATCATTGGTCTTGAGGCCTGCAATGAGGAATTGGGTTCCATTCTCATTGGGTTTTGATGTCACCGTGTTAAGAGAAGACTCACAAAAATCTGATTAGGTTATTTCTTTATGTGAGATTTTGCCAAGATCAAGAGCTCAATGAAAAGTACAATAAAGAGACAAAATAAATGATAGGAATAAACTGTATTCTATCAAGATGAAAATACTGATCAACTGGATCATCAATCGTTACATACAATGAATATGAGCCTGCTTACATAGGCAAGGCTATATGGATATGTGAGCACACAAACATGACATGTGGCTCAATGAGAAACAAGGGTAGGTAGGAAATAGGTGTGGTAGGTAGGAGAAACAATATAATATTCCACATGAGGTGGATCACCCACCGAAGGTGGAACTATCACTCCACAATAAGTGGATATGATAGAGTAATAATAAGATCACACCATAAAAGGTGAAAATTCTCCTACACACACTATCCCAATGTGGCACAAACACCCAAGTGTCTCATACCCAAACTACTATGATATGCATGTACCTAAGTAAACTTAAGTAAGGTGTAATAATATCCAACATGAATAATTAATTACACCAACACCCCCCTTAAGTGTAACTTAGGGGAATGCATTTAAGTCTACAATGCAACTAAGCAATGCAAGATGGGTCCCGATTACTAGGCCATGTTAGGAACCCATGAACAAATGCAAATGCATGCAAACCAATGCAATTAAATCTCTCACAAAGTGGGGAAAGAGAGAAAAACCCAATGGGAAAAAACCCTCCCCCAAAAAGAGAGATGAAAACTATACAAGAGAACTCTCATAGAAGTATGTGAGGAACAAAACCCCATGTGAGGATAAAGTACCCCCTATATGAGAGAAAAATAAGAGAGACTAGGTAGCCCCCCCTCAATGTAGAATCTGCACCAATGATAGAAGCTCAATGATGTATGAAGAAATTGCTCTATGAATGTCAACCAATGTTCCTCTCGTTGGGAAGAAACAAATCCAAAGGTGTATCCATGAAGTCTCCCCAATCATGAAGGGAAGATGTAGGAAAAAAACTCATGATGGATGGAATCTTTGAAAACTGCTCAAGCATCCCCATGTTGATGTTGAAAGATACCCCCTCCAAAGGTGGTAAACTGCTCCACACTGCTGAAAAAGGCACTCCAAGATCTAGTGGAGAAGAATGCAGAAAAACATCCAAAGACTCACATGTCTCCTCTAAGCATAAAGAAACCTGCTCAAACTGCTGTACAAAAGTATCCACAATCATATCAACCTTGAAAGAATGATCATGTAGAGAATGCACAAGAGGGTCAGAGTGTTCCCTTGCAACAATCGAAGAAGCATTATCTTCATCAAAGAGAATATGAATATTATCAATGATGTCTCCCAAATCTACCATGTAGGACTCCACAAACAAACCTGCAATGTCTGTCAAGTAAGCATCCCAATCAACTGAAGCTGGAAGACATGAAATATCCCGTTGCACTGAATCACAAGAAGGCAAAACTGTCGCACTAGTTGCATCATCAGGTGCAATAGGTGATGTGATATCAAGAGGAGATGAAATACAAGGCTCAAGAATAGGGTCACATGTGAGAATCCCCAAGTTCAAGTACCCAAAGTTGTCCTCAAAATTTGAATCATCAACATAGGAAGAATCAACCTCATCAATAGGACCAAAATGTGAAAAAGAGTACAACCAAGATGCATGATCAACCACCCCAGTCGCAATGATAGCTCTAGTCTCCAAGTCTCTAATGATTATCGAATCAGGTGTGAACTCCACAGTTTTCCTAGCTGCCCCATGTGTGATTTGATAGATGGAAAGAAGATTGTTTGTCAAATGGGGTACACACAACACATCATCGAAGGAGTTATCCCCAATGACAATAGATCCTTTCCCAATCACATCCATCTATGTATGATTGCCCATCAAAATCTGTGGGATGTCGCAAGGCTCAAATGAAGAGAACATAGACTCTAAAGATGCCGTATGATGAGAAGCCCCTGAATCTAGAAGCCATCTCCCTGAATCATGACTTGTAGTAGCATAAAGAGCTCGTCCCTTTCCTTTATCTGTCCCAAAAGAGTGATCCTTGCCTTTATCCTTTTCCTTGGAAGAAGAAGCCGATGTAGACATTTTGGAAGGTAGGTTGATTTTGTTCTTCTCAAGAAGATTCTTCAACTCATCAATATCCTTCTTGTAACAATGTTGTTCATCATGTCCCGACTTCTTGCAATATGCACCAAAAAGATTATCCTTATATGATTTCCTCTTAGGTGAGGAAGTAGAATCACCTTGTTGTGGAGAGGAGGATTGTGCTCCATCTTGTTGTGGTTTTGACTTAGGTTGCTTTTGATTCTTTCCTTTTCCTTTATTGCTTTGATTCCCCTTATTAGCCACCAATGCTTGTGACTTTGAAGATTTGAGAATCCCTATCTTGGTCAACTTAGATTGCTCAAGTATCAACATCTCCATGAATGAATCAAATGAGGGGGAAGTGTATGAGGAACCTTGAGCTAACCTATGGGTGTGAAAGCTAGATACAAAGGCTGCATACTCTGAAGGAATCTTGTCCAACAAGTTGTAAACCAATTGAGCATCCTTTTTGTCAATTCCACAATCCTTTAGCTTTGCTCTTAGCTCATTTGTTTTTGTGACATAATCTTGGATTGTATCAAAATCCTTGGGATCCAAAGTTGTGAGTTCACTATCAAGCTTGTAGCCCTTAATCTCACCAACTTGACCATACAATTTCTAAAAAATATCCCAAGCCTCTTTAATTGTAGTACACTTATCAATGTGAAAAATGAGGTCATCTGATACATACTTTCTAAGAGTTCCAAGTGCCATAGAATTCTTAGTGAGCCATTAAATTTGAGCATTAGGATCAACCTTAGGATCAGGTGGTGCTTCTATAGTTCCATTTACATAATGAATAAGTCCTTTTTCCATTAGTTTACTCCATGCCTTAATCTTCCATGAAGCATAATTATGAGGAGTTAAAAGTGGAAATTTAGGAGAACCCATAACACCAAAATGAAAAAACATAAGATAGAGAGAGACACAATCACACAAGACACCCCCCAAAATACTCAATCAACCCCCCCCCCCCAAAAAAAAAAAAAAATAAATTTGATGATTTCGCACTTTATACTTAGTGTGTATACAATGGGCCACTTGCAAAACAAGGCAAGGTGGAATTCTGATTTAAATCTTACAACTGCCTCAAATAGGCTATAAGAGACCTCAACAAATACTGCAAGTGATCTAAACTGAGATCCAAGCAAAATGCAAGTACCAAATAGGCCAAAAATGACCAAATAATGAAAGTACAATTTCTACTCAAAATCATTGCAAAATAATGACAAATTATGAAAGTAGACAAAAAATTATGCACTTAAAAAAAAGACACCTGAAAAGGAGGTCGTATACCCCAAATGAAGCCTCTGAAGTTGCAAAATCTGGGATTAGACAGGTATAGTCATGAAGATCTGCAAATTCTGAAAAATTCATTCATCAAAATAAAAAAATTCCTCCACCACTGCGAAGAGCACAAAATTCTAGCCCATTTTAAAAAAAATTGCACCAAAAAAGGAGCAAAAATGAGAAAGATATGGCCTTCCAAAGTTGAAATGCAAAACTAAAAATCTCAATGAGAGGGGGGTAAAAAAATTTCCAAAAAATGCTGATGTAGTGCTGACGTAAACAATTCATGAGATTAAAATCGATGGTTGTTTGATCGTCATCAAACCGTCGCTCCCCTTGGTCAACCATACGGAAAACGACGTTAACAGTACGAAATATGATGTTAGCAAAATGGTCAGTGGGTCCGTACATATGACGTGGCATGACAAGTGTCAGTTGGCATGGCAGACAACGTGGCGATAAGGACAATGTTGTAGCACGGAGCCAATGGGAGAACACGACAGCGGTAGACGGTGAACGAATCCCAACAAAACGTGGCAACGAAAATATATATATTTTTACTTAAATTTTTCAAATGAAACTATTCAAAAAACACCTCTTTTTTAAATTAAAAAACTGCGAATAATAAAATAAAACAAATTCGCAGAAAAAAAATTTAATTTTTTTTTTTGAAAAATTCGTACCTGACAGGACGAATTAGAGAACAAACTAGTAACCAGTTGATTGGTACATATTCTCTACCGTATAGCCTTATAGGCTAATTTTTTCCTCCAAAATTGACTTTCTCCAAAATTGGCCGACTTTATAGTAAAAAATAATGGAAACGGCCTTCCAGACTCAACCGTGATGTCCAAATCGATGTATGACGCCCCCCCAAAAATGCATGTCCCCAAATCCAAAATTGAAGCCTCCAAAAATGCCTCTCTAACACAAATCAATGAAGCCCCAATGGCTATGATACCATGTGAGATTTTCGCAAGATCAAAAGCTCAATGAAAAGTACAATAGAGAGACAAAATAGATGATAGGAATAAACTGTATTCTATCAAGATGAAAATAATGATCAATTGGATCATCAATCGTTACATACAATGAATATGAGCCCGCTAATATAGGCAAGTCTATATGGATATGTGAGAACACAAACATGACATGTGGGTCAATGAGAAACAAGGGTAGGTAAGAAATAGGTGTAGTAAGTAGGAGAAACAATATAATCTTCCACATGAGGTGAATCACCCACCAAAGGTGGAATTATCACTCCACAATAAGTGGATATGATAGAGTAATAATAAGATCACACCATAAAAGGTGGAAATTATCCTACACACACTATCCCAATGTGGCACAAACACCCAAGTGTCTCATACCCAAACTACTATGATATGCATGTACCTAAGTAAACTTAAGTAACATGTAATAATATCCAACATGAATAATTAATTACACCAACACTTTAGTTCTCCACTTTCTTTGAGGACTTTAGCTTGCATAGGAAGCCAATCTTCATTAATATCCTCAATTATGGCCCAAGAGAAATTTATTGCGTTTGACCTTTCGAAAATAGTAATGTTTAAAGACATGACATTGCTTAAAATTCGCACACAAGGAGTGTATGGTTGCGTTGTCGGCTTGTTTAAACATGAATGACCCCAAATCTTTGCTAGTTAACCTGAGAGGTTTGGAGCATATTGCCATTTCTTTGCACGTCCTTTGTGGGTTGTCGTTGTACGTACTTTGACTTGCATTAAATCCTTTGGGTAACTCAACTATAATGAGCCATTTCGCCACCCAAACATGTCAATCAAACAAATTTGAATTACACTAGAATAGAGCCATTCGGAGGGAGAATATCTAAGGTTAATTTGCCTATTTGTAGGTCAAATGCTTGGTTGGCGAACTCTTTAGCATCTTTATTACTTCTATGAGAACATGAGACACGTTGTAGCTTTGAAAGAAGTTGAGTTGATTTTTGATCCATTGAATATCTTTGTCAAGCTTCCAATTCTGAGCTTCTCCCTTGATAATGACATGCGTGATGATTTGGGTGTCTCCTTCTAGGTGGAGATTTGTCACACCTATCCTTCTAGCCATAAAGGCCACCTTCACCTCGACTTTGTTGTTGGTACCCAGAGTCAATCGTTGCTTACACCTAGTAATGACATTTTCATAGTGATCCTTAGAAACACAACCTGCACTAGAAGGTCCCAAATTTCCACGAGACGCCTCATCAAAGTTAATTTTTACCCATCCCGATTCCGGAGGGTACCATAGAGACATCTTCACTGGTAAATCAAAAGGATTAACCCTTTGAGACCCATTAACAAGTTTTATTTGAAGCTTATTGTATACATCTTGTGGAAATATTTATTTTCTCACACGTACCATTACTTCATCTCCAATTTCATATTCCTTATGTCTTCTCATCATGTTAACCTTCTCCATAGAATTAGTATTTCTCTTTAGCAATTGATTTATTACAACTTGCAAAATTTATATGTTGTCTACCAATTCTTTTACTTCTACACTTCCTTTCTCTTCATTATTTTATCTTCATGACTAGTATATCTCAATTATAATACATTCTTTGTATTTTTTTCATATAAAATTTTAAATTACGTTCTTAATTTATTCCTATTTGTCAAAATATTATATGCAAACTCTAATTGTGCTTATGTTAGTCCCAATTACCTCCTATTTTTTCTAAAAAAATAAGTTATCTAGAATCATATTCACTACAAGATTATATTTTTCCATCAACATATGGATGATATGAATTATAAATTTTTAACTCGTAACTTCTTGGCAACTCATGTAATTTCACAACTTTCTTAAAAATAGACTAGCTAACATTTACAAAAAAAAATGTTAAGAAATATATTATCTTCAAATTCTATCATCTTCAACAAATATCCAATCACTCCCTCTTTATTTATCAAAAAACTACTACACAAACCATAATAAAATACTCCCAAGGCTTCATTAAAATCATCATTAAATTGTAAGATCCAATATTTTAACTACTACACTTTATATCTTGGGTAAAAGCACAAAACTGTGTCACATTTCATGCCATCTTATCAACACAAGTGAATTTAAGTAATTCAAACTAAAAAAATATTTTAGTCAAACATGTGGTCTATATAGATTCATCATAGCTATCTTATATATGGGCCACAACGTTTCCAATTGGAATTGTCTACTAAATGTAAACTTTATACCACTTTTGGTCTAATTACAAAAAAAAATTGAAAAACAAAAAAACTTGATGTTTCAACAACTCCTACTCTTATAAATAATTTTTTTTTTGAATTGTAAAAATACCCTTTTGTAGATCTATGAGTGAATTTTCCAAACTATATATCTTTTACTATTTTAATTAGTTTTTATATTTATATATATTTTTTTATTGAAAGTAGGTCATCAACACTAAAATTTAAGGTTGATTATCTTGTAAAGGAAAAATACTAAAATTTATCTAAAAAATTTGAAAAAAATAAATGCACTAGAGAAAAGAGTCTATGTCAAGATGATAAAATTATTTTCTAATTTGGTCCAAGGGGTTGAAATTAACTGGTTAAAACATTGGGTTCTCACTGTGGAGACCCACGTTCAATTCCCAATAAGGACATCTAAAGTGGAATTCTAAGTTGTGACTCTTGGCCTTCCATAGGATGGGGAAGGTCTTGGGCCAATCTAATCAAACATAATAATAATAATAATAATAATTCAAAATATTGCGGCTTCGGCCTATTACCTCTAAAAAAAATAAAAATAATAATTTTCTAATTTGGATAAATAATTAAGAAAAAAGGTGACGTTGAATGGAAAGAGTTCTATTTCAGTACACACAACTTTTCAAATTTATTGAAAAACATATATACATAAAAAATAGTTAAAAATATATTTTTGTACTAAAGTTTAAAGTTATCAATATACACAAAATTTTTTGATGAAAAACAAGGTAAAATTTACTATATTAAGTGCGACACCTCGTGTAACTTCAATTTTAGTATTTTGTCAACAACTAAATAATAGTGTTTACTTTATAAGAAAATATATTCAAATAATTTTAATTTTTAAAAAAAAATTACAAACATAAAATACACAAAAAATATACATTTTATTAGTTTGCATAATTTCAAAATTCAAAACATATATTTCACTTTCTATTGATTGAGTTTAAAAAGTTTAATCAACATTGGCCACTTCCTTTATAAAAGTGTGACATAGCTTTATGCTTTTACCCCTTGATGAATTTAACTTTTTTGTATATACCTCGAGTAACATATTTATACATTTATGGACAACAATGGTTTTCACTTTCCCAACCTCCCCTTTGTCAAGATTTGGGTGTCTTGCCCCACTCTTGAGTTGGGTTGGGTTGTTGTAGGTTTGACAGGTTTGTTTGGCTTGCCTGAATCTGTTTGTTTGGGGTTTCTACCTCTGCTTGGTCTTTTTGTTACCTTTGGGTTGTTTCTTAATTTTTGATAGCCTTTTGGCTATGTAAAGGGTCAGCACCCTAGTTAACGTTGCTTTTTTAATAAAAAACAACAATTTTCACTTACCAATACTACTATCTTATTGACACCAAAATGTGCAACTATTCCATGAATACGCATTTATTTTTATCAAATTCTCCCACATTGATAATTGATTTCCTTTGAACTATATATCATTCAAAATTAAGTAAGCCGCCTAGCTATATCCATACCTACTAGACCATTACATACTTTCCATGCTTAAAAAAAAACATAATAATGTTCATATAGATGCTTCATTTCTTCGAATCCAACTACAATTCTCATTTAAATCAACGAATTATTTCTCATACTCAATGCATTAGAAAATATATTTGAATTTCTAATCCTTTGCTCTAGTAGAAAAAACTATATTTGTATAAATTCTACCCATATTACATATTTTTGAGTCAACTTACTTTCACCATTCAAATATATTAATGCTGAATGCTATCTATATAACATGGTCTCTTTAGGAAACAAGTAATGTATCCACTTTAATTCTTAAATTGTGGAATAGAATTACTAATCATATGATGAATGTCTTCTCCTTGAATCATTTATATTTTTACTAAAGAATGCTACTATTTTACCTTCTTGACTTAACAACATTCTAATTGCACTACCATTGGCATCACAATCTTCTTAAAATTTATGTCATCGGGGCATAAAAAATTTAACACTTTTTAAAAGTAAACTTCCTTTTTAAGAACTCAAAGATTTAATTTTCTCTTGTAGTCTATTTAATTCCCTTCTATCTCCTCTATTAGTCTTAGTTATTGGTGCACATATGTAACTAAAATATCTAGTGAACTTCCTTTTAAAGATAACCGATTGATGAAAATTTCTCTCGCATCTTTCAAGTTCATCTACTTGGTATATCACCCAACTGATTCTTCATATCTACATGTGTCACTCTTGTTCTTCCTTTAGTTATTTTGATATTACTTCCTTGAGATTCAAGACACTTGCATTCCCTAGGTTCTTCGATTACACATTTGAAACAAGTTCCTTTGAATGATATTTATCCTCCTCTACCTCATTGATATCCATTAGATCTCTATAGCAATATAAAATATTACCTCCTCTTGCTTTAGCATCTTCTTGATAATATGCCACCACTTTCCCTTAGCTTATTTAGACTCATATGAAATATTTTATTCAACTTATATATTGCATTAAATAAAAATTGATATAGTTCTTCATGTCTAAAATCTTACAATACTTAGTTCCTCTTAAATAGATCCCTTCCGTCCATTTATATATATGTTCCATATTCTTTTAATAGATTTCACTATGTCCATCCATCATTATCAACACATAAAGTGTTATTTGTGAGTAACCGATTATTACTGAGAGGGGGGGGGGGTGAATCAGTAATAATAGTAAACTTTAAAACTTTAACAACCACCACAAACTTGTTTCAAAACAACTCATAAACAATACCTGTAATAACTAAAATCATATTGCTGATCAGATTTATCAAGTTGTTCTTCTAAGTGTTCATCAACATGCATGCAATAGAAAGATATCAACTAAACACATAATAAATCAATCAACACATGAACACCAGAATTTTCACATGGAAACCCAAATGGGAAAAACCACGGTGGGAATTGGTACCCACAAGATTTTTTGCACTCTTTCGGAATGTGCCTTGTTAGGAGCCTAGCCCGGTTAGGAGCTTACAATTATGCCCGGTTAGGAGCTTACAATTATGCCTAGTTAGGAGAAGACCCTATTAGGAGTCCCCCGGTTAAGGGATTTACCTCAGCCCTATTAGGAGCTTTACTCTATTAGGAGTAACCTTGTGAAAGGATTTAGAACCCAAGCTAATGAGTCACCCGGTTAAGGGATTTTGAGTCTGTTGCAACTGTTAGGGAACAACAGATGTATGATATCCTTTTCTATTCCAATCCGCTTCTCTCTTGCAGACAAACACACTGGTTTGGCCACACACTCTTCTTTTGATCACTGACACAGTAAATCATCACATACTTACCCTAAATAGACTTTACAACTTAGTCGGTTACAAAACCCTAACCTCATGCTAAGATTTACATCATAGATCATCACATATATTTACAAATCATTACAGATCATCATATGGATCATTATAACAAATTAAAAATCAATTACAACCATTGAATGATCGCCGTACATCGATTTGATACACTTTCAAACCCTTAGCTCATTCTACTAAGCACTTCGCTCATTCCCAAGAAATTCGCTCTTTGTACGCGCCAAACCATCATCTTATCACTTCATGCGGATTCAACTATGTCATCACCATCTTACAAACATAATGTAATACACCAACAAAATCAAAATCATTACTGGTTATAAGATTTGAATTGCGGTTCTTAAACCCTACTAAAACCCTACAGAAAATACACCAATCAATCACAAACATGACTTCTAGTAGCCAAAACATGATCCGGTTCCATTCATAACCTCAATACAATGTTACAAACACATTCCAAACTGCAACACCAAATTCCTCATCAATCTCAAGATCCAATTACTTAAGCATAACACAGTTTCACATTTATGGGTTAAAGTCCTATTTATCAGTTAACTATCAAATCCATTCCATAACTTTTTGGTAAATCATAGACGACTTAGATAACATGATAGAACAATGTAACCATAGTTGCCATCAATGACAACACAAACTGATCATCAAGTCCTCAAATAACATCTCAACTATATCATCACCAACATGCCAACATGCTCCCCCTTTGGCATTGATGGCAATACTGAAAAACCTCATCATGTTGAACTGAACTCTTTTGCTCAACATCTCCTTTGTATTTCTTTTGCCAGTTATCTAGTTCTTCTTCTCATGGCTAATCTTCAACTAATTCTTCTCCCTCTTTGACAACAATGCCAAAGGTGCAAATACCTTTGTTGTCTTCATCTCTACTGCTGCCATATCTGTTTATCTCATCGTAGTTTCTCTCCCTGAGGAGTAGCTCACTTCACATCAATCCAAAACTGAAAGATATTCAATGAATTCATCGGATTGATGCATCACCAGCATTTTAGTTGATCTTGTGCAGGGGTAGAACCCCTAATCTACCTCTGAGATATTCAAAGGTTGTCTTAGGCAAAGGTTTAGTGAATATATCTGGTAACTGCTCTTTGCTAGACACATACTCTATTTTTACTTTCTTCTCTTGTACTCTTTCCTTTAGAAAGTGATACTTCAACTCAACATGCTTTGTTCTTGCATGTAATACATGATTTTTTAAAATATTGATAGCACTAGTGTTATCACAATGAATAGTCACTGGTTCAGACATGTCTTCCTTAAAACCTTCCAAAATATGTCTCATCCATATAGCCCGAGTACAATTCATTGATGCTGCCACATAGTCTGCTTCAGCTGTAGATTGTGAAATACAAGATTGTTTCTTGCTTATCTAGGACACTAATCTTTCTCCTAAAAAGAAAGCTCCACAGGTTGTGCTTTTATGGTTATCAACATTTCCAGCTTAGTCTGCATCTGTGAAAACTTTTAAAGAAAAATTATCATTGTAAGGATACCATAGACCATAATCAACTGTTCCTTTCAAATATCTGAATATCCTTTTTACTACTGCCATGCATGTCTCCTTAGGATCTTTTTGAAATCTTGCGACCAATCCAACATGTGCAATATTTGGTCTACTATGAACAACATAAAGCAACTTTCCAATCATAGACCTTTATTCTTTCTCATCCATAGATAATGAATCATCTTGTTTTGACAATTTACAACCTGTCACCATCAGAGTACCAACTGGTTTACAATCTTCCATGCCAAACGTTTTCAAGACTTCTTTTACATACTTAGTCTGACAGATAATTATTCCATTTTCCAGTTGTTGAATCTATAAACCAATAAAGAATTTAATCTCACCGATAAGAGACATCTCAAATTATTTCTTCATTTCATCTGCAAAAGACATACACATGTCATCATTTCCACCAAATATTATATCATCAACAAAAACTTCAGCAAGTAACATTTTGTCTCCATCAGTCTTCAAATATATGTTATTATCCTCATTGATTCTCCAGAATCCTATCTTGATCAGATGTGCATGCAATCTTTCAAACCATGCTTTGGGAACTTGCTTCAATCCATATATTTCCTTGTGTAGTTTGAAAACCATAGTTTCATCTTCACTTAATGCAAAACCATATAGTTGTTCTATATATACTTCTTCTTCCAAGATACCATTCAGAAAAGATGATTTAATGTCCATTTGATATACCTTAAATCCTTTAAAAGCAACAAAGGCAAGCAATATTCTAACACCTTCAAGTCTTGCCACCGGTGCAAAGGTTTCACCATAGTCTTCACCTTCTTCTTGTGCATACACTTTGCAAACTGACCTCGCCTTGTTTCTAACAACTTCACCATCCTCATTAAGTTTGTTTTTGAATACCCATTTTGTCCCAATAACATTTTTGTCTTCCGGTCTAGGAACAAGAGACCATGTATTGTTCTTCTTAATTTGGTCAAGTTGTTCATTCATTGCATTCAACCAGTATTCATCTTTCAAAACTTCTCTAACAATTTTTGACTCAATAGTTGAAATCAGACAGGCACTTTCTCTGATCTTTCTTCTCATTTGGACTCCAGAATTCCTGTCTCCTATTATCTGGTCAACAGAGTGATTTAAATTCACATATCTAGTTATAGAAGTCTCTTCTTGTTCTTGTTCTTCATCTTCATCATCATCTACCGGTTGAGCATCATCATTTGCATTGTTCTGTTCAACATCTTTCTGCACTTCCGGTTCAATAATCACAAGTTTTTGATAATCATCTGCTTCATCAGATTTGTTCACAACTAGGGTTTCCAGTGAGAATGCTCTCCCACTGATTCACAAATCTCCACAATCCGCTATCAACTTTAATCAAAGTAGCAGTCAAAAGCTCTTCAACATTTCTGATGTTCTCCAGATGTTTTCTCAACAATACACATACCATTTAGGGGGTCCAGAAATGGATATGACAATATGTTCCCCCTAAGCCTCATACATAACTTAGTTTTCCGGTGAAGGATTCTCCACACTAGGTGAAGAATGGGAATCCTCAGATGGTGTCTACTCACTTTTCTTCTTCCAAATATTGTTCATCTCATTCCTGGTTTCCTCCACATCAACTATCTTCTTTCCTTTTTGATCAATAGACTGATTAACCGGTTTGATCATTTTAGCTCTACAAAAACTTTGCAAGATGTCCCGGTTTGTACCAATGGAAACATGTCATTCCAGATGCTCTCCAGGGTCCAACATTGCCTCTGCCAGTTCTTCATCTGTAATTCATAGCTACATGTCCATAGTTATGATAGATAGTGCAAATCACATTCCATTTGTTCTCCATTTCATAAGGACTAGACTGGTTCACATAAGGTCTCTGCCAAGTAGGGTTCCTCTGGTCATTGTATGATCTCTGCCATTCACCATTATACCTCTGACCCATGTAAGATCTCTGATTGTTCACTCTAGACCCACACTCAACAACTCTATGCCCATACTTGTTGCAATTGTAGTAATAACCATTAAAAGTACTAGGCTTCTATCCATCATATGTATTAGGTCCATAACCATTAACAATACTAGATCTACTTCTACAAACATTAGCAGTATGACCTACCTTATGACAGTTAAAGCATACTAGTTTGTAGGTTCTCTTACTGGTGTACTTCTTTTTCTTCTTTGGTGCATATTTGGCTTCATGCAAGGTGTCCTTGGTACCTGATGGTTCTCCTTGTTCAAAGGTTGTGTAACCCAAGCCATGTGTATCTCTGTTTTGCCTTTCTGACTGAATCTACTCATCAAGCATAGCAGTGCTCTTGTTGTATTTAGCCAATATCTTATTAGCATCAGCGAAATCCTTAGTAAGATCTTCATTATTTTTCATAAGACTCTCTTTAAGAGACATAGCCATTTCTAGATTAGTTTTCACTTCCTCTTTTTCCTCTTGAAGATGTGCATGCAAGGTACTAATCTCCCGAGTATTGCTTAATAATCTCATGCTCCTTATCTCTTATTGTGTCTTCAGCTGTTCTTCTGGCTTCCAACTCTTGACTCATCCTGATAGTAAGGGCTTCTAGCTATCTCCTTAGGTTTGCCTTATCATCATTCAAAATTTCCACCTCATTCACCAAGGCATCAATCTTTTCTTCCTCAGATGAACTATTTTCACTAATTTCATACAGTTGTTCAACTAGCTCTCTTCTTTTAGCCAATGAAGCTTTATACTTGACCCTTAACTCACCTAGGGCTTTTTTAAATTCTGCAAGCCCATTTGAAAGCTCCCTGTAACTCATATCCCCCCATGTTATCCTCAAGGATCTTTACCTCAAGTGGTTAAGCTTCTGCACACAGAGGAACAAGGCTCTGATACCATAAAGTTCTTTAAGGTAATCATTTATGTTCTTTTCCTTTTGTCTCAATTTTTTGAATATTTTTGAATAGATCTAACTAATAATTTACAAGTATAAATTTAGCTTTCAACTTTTTAACCATTTTACCTCATTTTTCAATCTTTTCTTTGCCTCTTCTATTATTTTAATTGGACTTTTCCCACCTTAATGTATCACACATCCTTTTAGTTTTGTCTTAGAAAACCTAACTATTTTGGGATATGAAATTCCCTAATATTTAAATTATTCTTCTATTTTGCTTATCCAATAGATCAATTAATTTACACCCTTGAGCTAATATCATAATTAGGAATATCAACCTAGGTCACCTACTAATTTTTAAAATAATCTTCACTTGATGTTCACCTTCATCTTGTGTTCCTTTATAACTACTTTAAGAACTAGTACATTTCTTCTTCCTACATTTCCTTCTTTTATCAATTTAATCATTTCTAGGATTATGGGCCCTTTTCTAATCATCTTCAATAATATCAAAAAATTTATATAAAATTCTCACCAATTCAAACTTCTCTTAGATTATTCCAAGAAAAAAGTAAACAACATATTAACCTCTACCTACTCTTCATGAAGACAACTTGACTTTTTTATTTAAGATGAGAATTTATTTAACATTAGAAATTTAGTTATAAGTAGATTTTTATTGACTCCTACACAACACATGATAATGGAAAATATCTAGTATCATTTTTTTCCTTCAAGTTTCAACTTTCCCTAATACCAATGGCGTAGTTTGGTATGAACGATTAGGAACTATTCAACCACACAATCAACATAATAAACACTCATTAAATCCAAGCAACATAATATAATTTACACAAGATACCAATAGGAGAAAGATTTATTATAATTTGAATTACATCAACATTATTTTTCACAAGGGTTTACAATGAATGAGGCCTCAAACTTTTATTATAATGAAATACACACAAAAATAGTGTGTGGTTCTTTAATTATAATTTATAAGCTGATATATGCAATATATATGATTCTCTTTACTCTTTTGAATCATAAATTTGTTATCAAAATTGAGCTAATCTAATTCCATCCTCATTTCTTTTTCCGTTTGTGATGTACATTTTTTTTTACAACACTTGTGCAAGACATTAAAGATGTCGGTGCATTGATCATCAATGTGATACACTTCTCAATGCATGCTTTGATATAGAAGGACTCACCTTGAATGAATTATATAATATATAATTGTTGGAATGTAATGTGGTCCAAATCTTGAACCTCCATGGACCAATAAGTTTAGGAATATCTTCAATTGTTTGGTGCATAGATTAATTATACCTTCTCTAAGAACTTTTACATCATAATGAATCAACCAATGGTCAAAAGACTTGGTATTGATGTGTCACGATGTAATACTACATGTTGAGGCTTTCATATCAAGTATGAGATGTAGTGATCCAAATGTATTACTACACAATATACATACTAGTTAGAACCCTATTATGTTAAAAAAGTTATTGAAACAAGAATATGTTTATATGATGTGAATTAAATTTTGCAATAAAGGTATGATGACAATGAGTTTATTTGAGAACTTAAAAAATACAATAAAAATGAAAAAATATATATTTAAGATGATATAAAATTGCTCTAACCGCCTAGATGATTTTGCATTACACAAGGAAGAAGTGACATGGAGAACACAATACATTTGATCAAATTTGATTCTATCATCATGTACCATTGAATGTTTGAGTAATGATAAGGATACCTAAGCACTATATTCATTTGTCATACAAACATAATCTCTTTTATTTTATGTGTAATAGGTTGTATAAGACAAATGAACACTAGTAGAACAACTTGAATTGAAATATAAATAATAAGATAACATAGCTAAATCTACACAATCCTTATCTGAAGTAAGACTGGATAAATAGTCAATCAAAGCACAAACTAAAATTGTGAAAGAAGTCTTGAGAAAATAAGATGCATCAAACCATTGTGAATATTTACCAATCGAGTATAATATTAATCAAAAATAGATTAGATGGCATTATAATTAATGAGTAAAAATGATTTCACATACAAAAAAACATTAAAAATTCACCATAATGATCATGTAATAACTCCTCACTAAGGCTCATAGTATCATGCAATGAGGGAAAGGATAATGAAGTATCATTAGTAATGCAATGCCATCAATATAAGTGACCTCAAACTTAAAGAAATGTCTATGCGATAATATATAATGAATAATCATATGTATCTCATGAGGTCTAGAAGGATTATCATCATGAAACACATCATCATATATAAAAGAAGGTAGCATATATTAAACAAATAGCTCTATGGAAGTAGAACCATCACATAGCATATCAAAAGTGCATCGTAAGCTTTAATTGTGCCATATGGAGCACGGAATGGTAATGGAAGGGACTGACACAAGCTTTGCTTAATTTTAAGTGCATGGAAAACAAAATTATACTTTAGCAAATTACAAGATTCAGAATATGAAAGGGAAAAGAGCTTTTCTCTGCTTGGGGAAGTCTTCCATTTTCTGCAAATACCACTGCCTGGTGGCATAGCTTCTACTACTCAGGTATACCACTGTCCAAAACACAGAAACCCAACTGTAGAGAGTTTGAGAAATGAAGGCCAAGCCCATCCAATCAACAATCTCAAAAAGATAATGTGGGCACACCACCAAATCAAACAAACCCCCACTTGGCACCACATAACCTGTTTTCCCATTCTTTCTGAGCCTTGATAACAGATAATGATGATAAAAATTGCCCCCAATGCCTATGCAAAACAACGCAACTCCAAACCACATCAAGTCCCTACCCGGTGGCTGCAAACCCTCTGAGATCTGCTGGGCGTACAAAAGATTAACAGTTTGAAAGAAATATACAAATGAAATTGAAAACGCAGTCTGTAAGATCATATAACCAGAGTAACGGTGCAGAAACAGAACCTACAAGGCCCGTGATATATATTAATTTTAGAGCATGGTAAAACCAGAATTCTATGCTAAAAAAAATCTCAGATAAAAAGACCAAATCTTACGTATCATACAATTCTTTCTAATGCTATAAAACTCTCAATCACAAAAATTTCTCAGGGAATATAACAAATTTGAGGTAGCCCATTTCCATTGAAGTACAGCCCTCCATGATATCATTGCCTAATGTTTTTCTATTCCATAAATGAAAAAGACAAAAAGGGTAGAGAAATAATATTAAGTATACACTTGCCTCCAATTCTCTTTTAAGGAAGTGTATAGTTAAAGCAGACGCAAGGGCAAGCAGATGTGGGCCTGCTCCCTGCTTCATTCCCATGGAGGACAGCAGGTCTGTTGATCCAATGTATTCCACTTTGTAAAGCAAGAATACTAATGAAGCTACTAAGGATGGCCCATAGCAAATAAGCATGCCATTTCTACTGGATATTTTCTTGGCTTCTTTTACTTGTCGTGTCTGAGCAAATTTGGAGTATGTGTAATTTGCTCCTCTGAACTCCGAATATGCAGCATTGAAGCTTCCAATAATAGTCAAGATTCCAGTCGCTTTGAGATATAAAGATGGAGGACTCTGTTGCAGAATATGCGCCATGGTTATGAATGAGATGTAGGTTCACTGGAAATTTTTTGTCAATGATTTTGAAGAATTTTAATGACCCCCACAAGACTAAACAATCTACAAAATAGAAACAAACTTCATTTTAACTTAAAATAATCCATCCATCATCCACAATGGTGTGACACATCTTCCCATTCTTTACCTTGAATTGAGCATTTGAATATGTGGCCAATAAGTGATTCAGGGTACTCAAAGCGCCAACCTGCACCCATTTACAGCGGCCATTTCTCATGTGGAGTTAGCATAAGCGAGCATGTTTTTAATGACTTGTACAACAATAAATAGCCGTTACGAGTTGTTTATTTGAACGAGATACATGTCACTAGGAGAGTCAATTACACTTATTAAATTGTGGGTTTATTTGAACGAGATACTGTCATATTGTCATAACTTGTCAGAATTGACCATTGAACTTGGGGACCCAATTTTTTTGGGTTGTACTTTCAATTAAGATGTTCTATGACATGCATCAGAAGACATCTATAATACTGTTTAATATTTTAACGCTCTATAATCATTGGCTTATGCATCATATAATTTTTTCATAAGTCATTTGTATGACAATGTTATACTGTTTTTAATTATTCTCAGAGCTTCTTACACATATTTCAAAATAATTATTATGTGTTACCTTAAAGCGGAATGTTCATTTTTTTAATGTGATGACAAAATTAAAAAAATGAAAATAATTAATACATATAAAAATTGGAAATGCAAGGTTAAGACATCTTTTATCAATAGTTTTCTTACATCGATAGAAGTAAGATTACTCTAATTTGATACTAGACCATGAAATATTTTAATCTAAAATGAGAACCTAATTTGTGTTTAGGAAGACATATAATATCTATATCTCCTAAAAACATTTGTGAATGTGAAAGTATAAACATTAAGTGTATAAATCAAATTAGCCTAATTAGCACTTGTAATGTCCCCTTTTGTAAAATGCCCTAGTTTGCCCTAGATTACAATTCTCAACCAATAAGGGAGGGTTAGAGGGAGAGTACCTTTATCTCCTTAAAAGGAAAAACCTGCAATCAAGTTAGAAAATAACCTACAAATTATATTATATAAGTGAATATTAATTACAAACAACCAACTATGATGATACATAAAGTAAATAATGATTGATAATGATGCATAAAGTATAGAATGATCGATTATGATGAAACATAAGGCAATTTACAATTACAAACAATTGTAAATATAGAGATCAAGATCATAGATCATAACTTACTAATTGATTACAAGGTTACTTAACTAACTAAAAGAACCCCAATCATAGAAAGCTAGGCTGGGTACCTTGATAGGGTGTCTTTACAACCATTCCCCCTCAATCAAGACATAGATAGGTAACTTGATAGGGTGTATTTACAACCGTCCCCCCTCAATCAAGCCACAAATAGGTAACTTGATAGGGTGCTTTTACAACCGTTCCTCCTCAATCAAGCCATGGATGGGTAACTTGATAGGGTGTCTTGCAATTGTTCCCCCTCAATCAAGCCACCTTCTCCCTCTCATATGATTCCATCCATCACTATGGTAGAAAGGATAAGGATTTACCCCAATAGTGTGCCCTAAGTCTAGCCCTCCTAAGCCCAAAGGTAGAGCACATTCACCCACCTTTGGCCTCATGTGGACTCTGCCATACATATGAGGTGGCACGCTTAGGGGTGACCCCAACACCATTCTGCCTATAGATAACCTCCTCACCTTCCATCATGGCTAAGAAGCATTCAAAGTATAAGTAGATATACACAAGTCTCAGTTAACTACCAAATATCCATAATCAGATCTATATGTACAAACAATATTATTAGCAACATATAACTTGTCATAAATATACAAAAGTATGTTAAGATAATATATAAACAATATTAATAGAAGCATATGACTTATCATAAATATGTAGAAGTAGATATATAGTGATATTATTCTATATTGAATAATTGTAAGTAGTAGTATATTAATTTGGAGAATGCAAATATAAATATTATTGCTATGTATGTAGGTCATACACAAAACATAATGTATAATCACACAACTAGGTGTCAATATTGTTGCAGTTATCCAATCTATCCTTTGATGGTTGAATGATTGATTAATAATTGATTGATTGAATGAAATCCTTTGATTGTATGATTTGAGGTATTGGTGAGTGATAATGTAATGAAGGTTGGTTGATGAATGATGATTGTATGTATGCTAATTGATTGTTGCTTGATTTGAATTATTGAAATGATGATTGATAAGTGATCATTGAATAATTCAAATAATCTATTTTATACTTCATTGGTAAAAGGGTCACCACCTTTCATAAGACTTGGGTCACCACCCTTCATTAGAGTTGGGTCACCACCCTTCATTGCTACCTTATAAAATAGTATATTCTTTCCCAATTGTTTTCCCTTCCCCCCCTCCTCAAATGAGACCTTCTTCCCTTTATATCTTCCATTTTGAGGAGAAGTCACACCCCTTCAACATGCCCGCCCTTCGAAAAAGTCACAACCTTTCACAATCACCACCCTTCATAATAGTCGTGCAACCTTTCACAATCACCACCCTTTGAAAGAGTCACAACCTTTCACAATTACCACCCTTCAAAAGAGTCACAACCTTTGACAACCACCACCCTTTGAAAGAGTCACAACCTTTCACAATTACCACCCTTCAAAAGAGCCATAACCTTTTACAATCACCACCCTTCGAAAGGGTCACAACCTTCACAATCACCACCCTTTGAAAGAGTCACAACCTTTCATTCTTTCTGCCCTCCTTTGGAAGAGTCACTTTCTTATTTACTTCCCATTCCTTCCTTCTTCTATTGACACTTCTTTGATTCACATGCTCCCTTCTTTGTTTTCTCCTCCCTCTCCCCTCTCAAATGAGGTTCTCTTCTCCCTTTTATATCTCATGTTTGAGGGAGTCACAACTTTTCATTTTATGCCTTTTGACCATTCATTAATTTAGTTAAATTTTAATTATATTTAATTTTATATTTTAATTTAAATATTATTTTTATTATTTTGTATTTTAATTTTATTATTATTATTATTATACATTATTAAATCCTATTTCAAAATTGGGACATTATAGAGGTACACGTGATCAACTACCAAAACATACAATAGAACATGTAAAATAATGTACAATAGTACTAAGAAATAAAAAAAACACATGACATTGGATATACATGGAGAAAACCTTTTAGCAAAAGAATTCCATCACCAAAGAAATACCAAGCTTGTATTAATCAACTGGTTTAAGTACACCAATACCACTCATACAATATTCTTCAGTAAAATAATATTATAGTCATATGAAAGTACATATGAATGTTATAGGATAAATATATAGCACTCTTATAGTTACCATATATGCGAGAAAATGCCCTAATACACTAATCCTAACCAGAAGCATATAATTTAACTTAGATGCCATCATTAGAAAATACCAATATATTCTTCTATTTATATTTTAATCATTACCCCTAGTGTTAGGAAGGTTTTTTTACACATTACATAATAATTTAAGTTGTCTCCTCATTGAAATGGGATGCCACTTTAGAGAAGAATCTTAAAATTGTTAGGTGAGTTGGCTTGGACATTTGGTTTGCTCCCCATTGGTCTCGAGTTCGAGTGCCTTCTCAGATTTAAGAGGGAGACTTCTTGTGGGTTGTGGATCCTACCCCCAGGGACTAGTCTTGCCTCAACTTACCTTGTTCGCTGGACTGAATCGCGGGAATGCCCTCGATATAAAAAAAAATTAAAAAATCTTACAACATGGAATAATATCTATGACATTGTAAAGTGTTTAAGAGCATCTATTATTCATGAGAAGTGTAATGACTTCTATGATGCATGAGTTATATTACACTTATGATAGTGATTACAAAGTGCATTAAAAGAAGACATCTTTCACTAGATAAAAATAATTGATCGCACTAAGGAATCTCTAAAAGTGAGTTTAAATTCATATGTTGGGTATATGGTTTGCAAGTTTGAATCCACATTTTCAAGGGAACAACATATATAAATAAAGCATTCAGATTAATGATCTTATTTGCATGACTTGGGTGGGGCATATGAGTTTTCATGGGGGAGTTTGACCTTGGATTTGGAACCCATAATCTAGATAACACACCTAGTTTCTTGGATTAATCATGCCTATAAATAAATTAAATTAAAATGCTTTATATTGTTAAAAAAAGTGATTGCTATATTTTTTTGATCTTTTTGATTGAACCAGGTTGCACACAGGTTGGTGCACATATTGAAGAAATAAAATAATAGAGAAGAGATGCTATTGGATTGCCCAATAATTGAAGGAACATAATAAACACAAAAAATATATATTTATATTGTAATCATTCTCTTTGGTAACATGGAGGGTGTTGTTATTTTTCTTTTTGACATTTTTTCTCAAAGGGTTTCATCTAGAGTAAATTTAGTATTTTATTTGTGTATTCTTTTCTCTATTCTATTATATTATGGTTTGAATCTATTTAGTGTAACTCTTTTTGTTTATATTATCAATCATCCATTTCCTTTTATTTGATTAGAGTAAGGTTAATAAGATCTATTAGGGGTATTTTGGCTATGTGATAATATTTGTTTGATTGGAAGCTAAGTGTAGGTGAATCCAAATCTTGTGCACATGAAATGGTTTAACACTTTTAATATGGAGAAAAAAAATTTAATGGAAAAAACTATAAACTATGGAAGTTCAAGATGGATGATCTCCTAATTGATCAAGACCAATGGGTTTTTTAATCCATATACAATCATGTATCTATGCTAGCCAATAACTAGGATATGATCAATAGAAACGAAAGAAGTCTAATCCATATTTTCATTTTAGATTTAGTGTTGTAGATTGTTTTGGGAAAAGACATCAATCACAATTTGTGGGAGAAGATAGGGTATTTATACTAGACAAAGTCTTTGAGGAGAAATATTTTTCTATAGAATAATTTGTGCTCCCTTCAGATGGCTAATGGTAGTTCTATGATAAAATATTTAAATGATTTTAGTATCATGGTAAGCCAATAATTCTCTATTAAAGATAAGATAGATGATGAAGATAATTGGATTACTTCATTATGTAATTTACCTAATTCATGGGGTAACTTCATTTGGTAATTTGTAGTACCTTTGCTAATTTGAAGATATAAGAGATAATTATAGCCTTGTTATTAGAAGAAATGGTGTGGAAATCCATGGAGGGTGTGACCAAATATTTGCTATTTGTGAAAGGTAATTCTCATACTAAAGAAAGGACAATTTAAGAGATAGATAACAAAATTAACATAAATATCCTAGAATATGTAAGGTGAAAATTTGGAACTATGATATATCCATCTATTTTAAAAAGGGAATACAAGTTTAAGAAATGAAAAAGATAAGGCATCAAATGATGTGTCTTCTATAGAATCAAGGATATCCACTGAAGAAGTAGAAAATAATTTCTTTGCATCATCATATACACTTGCATGTATGATTCATGACTAACTAGTCAACGGATTCTTTTCATATGAATCCTCATAAAGAGTGGTTTTATAATATGAATTTTAGAATGAAAGTTATTTCTACTTAGATGATAAATCAACCCATAAGATCATTTGTCATGGTAAGATCAAGGTGGTGTTCAAATATGAGAGGATTGAGGAACTCCCTCGAGTTTTACACGTCCTAGGTTTATGAAGAACATGAACATATTGAGCAAGATAAATGACATAAGTAGCATTTGGAAAAAGGTGGTCATAAGATTGTAAAAGGAGCATTTGTTTTAGAAAAAAATAATTCACATTTAGAATTTATACAATATATATTCTATAACTATAAGTGGTGGATGTTCCATGGTTCCCAAGGTTGATCATGAATTTTTATCCAAAAAATATGTTTTTAACAAATGGGTGTCTCAAATGAATTTTATGGTAAATGATATTTTTTATGTTTAGGATGTGAGTTATGTTACCATGTTATGTATTAGATCGTGCAATGCGCATTTAGTGGAAGTTGTGAGAAGTTACATGTAGAAGCTAGCAAGTATCAATAAACTTTCTTGTTGTAGTACTAAATCTATGTAAAATATTGCTCCTAAACATTAATCTATGTTGTCTTTAGTCCCCATATGTAATTTATAAAACAAGGATATACTATTGGTAAATTATCTTGTATCATTGGATAATTATAATTTATTATTATTATAAAGTAGCCTATCATGTGAATAGGAAACCACTTTGAAGAGGAATCTTGAGATTATATTTTAGTATCAATATTACAATAGGGGAGAGAATATATGGTATTCTAAGGTGTGTAATAGTATCTAGAACATATAATATCTCTATGATGTGAGACTTATGCTATAAGAGAAAGGATGACGAGGTTAGAAATTAAATTAAAATATTATTTAATTGATTAAATATAGTTGGTGTAAGAAATCTTGCAAGGTGGGATTGAATGAGTGGTTACGGTACATTATTTGTGTAAGAGAGCTAAGGTAGTGGAATAAATTCCTACTCTAACCTTGAAAGGATGTATATGATTTTTTTTTTTAGATCTTTACAATAGTTATATAAACTAAATAGAAATAAATGAAAAATCTTCCTTACTATGGCTAACCACTATCATGTTAATGAAATCTTTTTTGTTTATGTTAATACTAAAAATCGTATTGATGATAAAAAAATACCAACACAATTATGATCATGATATCGATGTTTCCAAGAAATATCTCTTATGATAAAATCACTTGTTGATGCCTTGGTCATGTCAATTTTTTAAAAATTAGTGAAGTTATATTTTGAAAGTCATTATATTGGGTATTCTTTATGGAATAAATATTCTTCATACTATAGGTTTTCCCATTGTTTTACCAATTTTATATCCTCTTCACCACCTACCTACCTACCATTTTCTTTCTCCAACCCTATTGTTACAACTACTAACCCGCTTCTACTACCAATATTGTTACTCTTGGTGTACTCTTATTGTTTATTCCTACCTCTAGTGTTAAATCCACCTTTCTCTCCAATAGTACTTTTTACTTTATTCTTTTTCAAATCTCCAAGAAATCTTCTCCCAAATCATCCACCATGAATGCTGATGTTAAACCTCAACAAACTCAGTATGAAGGACTGAAATATCCTTCACTCTCAATTGCAACCCTTCGGAGGATCTTTCACCACCTCAGTTATGCTATCAATGGGAGGTATCGTTCCCAAAGACAAATAGATCTGCAGAAACCCTTGGCTCCACAAACTCAATCAATACAAATATTTTATTGGCCTACACTTTCTAGCCCATCTGGCATTCTTTACACATCACATTGTCCGGTTTCACAAGTTGTGGCATACCTCTCACCATACTAGATTTGCTGACCCTTATAAAGTTATCAAAGTTGACATGATAAAACCTTTTGTGCCATAACCAACTATCCTCAATTTCAACCACCATCACATTAGCATTCAGATGAAATAGATTACCTCTAGTTTGTTTACCAGTTGCAATCAAATCTCCTTTGCATCCCATGATCCTACACACTCCACTTTTAAATTCAAGGTGATATCCTTTGTCATTCAATTGTCCAACACGACCCGCATACCCAACTAGGATAAACGAGGGTCTTATGACCACCTAATCCAATCTCTTAGGGCCGATGAGATACACTCAAACTTGCGAATCCAGGTGGAGACGAACCTCGTACCTATGCAATATTGTACCTGCAATCTCTTGCAATTCAGTCAGAAGTTGGGGTTTGCATGTTTCCCTATAAAGCTCCTTGTACTCCAAAATTGTAGAGTTAAGTGTCGGTAATAATGTATTCAAGTGTTTTGTGCACTTCTTTATGGTGTCTTCAAAGAATTTGTCCTTCTCTTTTTCAACTCTCTCCTTTATTATGTCCTCATTCACTTTATCAATGGTTATTACATTGTCAGCATTCCCATGGGAACACATTTAATATTGGGAAAAAATAATATACTAATAATCTCATGGTATTAGTCACGGGGTTTTATGTAATATCAATTGGTGGTTTTGAGTGAGCTTAATTCTATAAAAACAAGTACATGGGTAGTTTTCTAAGGTTTGCTAGTTGGATATTTAAATTAAGGGGTTGATAAAATCTCTTGTTTACATTTGTGAGGGTTTGAAGCATGAGATGTGATGTTTGATTACATGCTTATTCACGTTGAGTGCTTGTAGAGAGCTTATATTTCATAAGAGTTCAAGGAGACTCTAAATAAGTATCGTAATGGTTTTATTGTTGAATAATAAATGAGACAAGGATGCTTTTGGAAGTTGATTTTTTTCCCTCTTAAGGGGTTTGTAGGGTATATCTAGTGCCATGTTTCAATGTTATGTTGTCTATTCTTTTGCATGTGTATTTTGAATACTTGTTTACATAGATTTCTCTATTTAAGTTATGTGAAAATTATCATGCATGGCTGAAAATTTCCTAACAATTGGTATCAAAGTCACATGGTTGTGGTTTGTATAACCCTTGTTGGAGTAAATCTAGTGTATAGTTGAATTTAGGGATTGCAGGTGAGAATGAAGACACGATAAGGTATGGGGGTTTTATGCAAGTTGTTTCTTATGGATTTGGGGTTTTGGGGTTGTAGGTCTATGGTTATTTTTTGTAGATATAGGCTTATGAATCTAATTTTGGAAAATGGTTTTTATGGGTGTTCATTATGAGGGTTTTGGAGGAGAGATTTCACAAATGACCCCTAGGCCAAAATAAGCCTCATCGTTGGATCTAGGAGGCTCAACAGAAAAATATTGACATAACATTTGACCTAATTTGGTTATTGAAGAAAATAATCTTTTTTTTGTCCCATGCCTCATTATACAACCATATAGTCATACCATGTATATAGAAGACGAGAAAAATAAATAAATATATTTTCTTACACAAAATTATTTTTTGGTCTTATTTAAACTAAAGAAATTTTACACGTGAGGGTTCCCTACATAGCCTGATATGTGGGTATCAATACTCACTAACAGGTGTACTACCATGTAAGAGATGGTTGGCCCTAGTCTATTGGTGGGACATGTGGACCTTAGACCCTCGAATCCCAGACCGTGGTCTTGCAAGGACTTGACACTTAGAACCTAAAATATTTTTCTTTGACAAATGTGTTTTATTGTTCTATTACGTTAGGATAAATGAAATCTATCACCCATGAGTTGTTGGTGAGTCACCATCTAAATACCACTAGTCTACCACTTCCTAGCTTGCCCATATAGTAGACTTTGGTATTTTTCTTCAATGGCACATAAATTGAGCCTAGAGTGTCATTGGAAAGGTGGTTCCGAGTTGATACAAGATAGGAGAGAGTGAACCTTATTGACTCAATCAATCACCAATTTAGCTTGGTGTTGCTATATACTTGCTATCACAAACCACCTACTTCCTACTAGCCCTACTACTTGGGTTTTTGACCTACAACTTTCACTCCTTTTCTCCAAATCACAAACCCTTGCATATGGGGATAACAATTAATCCCTTACACACCTTAAAAAATAATTGGGGTAGGTTGTTTTAGACCAGGTCAATGAACTATGACTCAACCAGGCTTAATTACGCCCATTTTACAAAGCAACCCCCTCAAATTTAGCTTGCAAAACCAACTCAACCCCTTGGATAGTTATGTGGGATGTTGAAACCAAATATTTTGGTGTTTTTAGGGTGATAACATCAAACAATGCAAAATTAGTCCCCTTAGTAGTTTGAACTTGCACAAAAGCTAGGAAATGCCTATAAACCAGGCCTAGGGTTGGTTCAAACTCACTTTTAGTCAACTGCCCTTGCCTTAAACTCTCAAAATATATTATTTTAGTCACTTCCCTATCCACACACCAATTTTTAGGTTTTTTTGATAACCGGGTAGGGGAAAATTGTAATTTTGTTGTTGAAACCCTAGTTATCCGAGCTAACCAGGTAATCGTGTGAAAAATTGCTATAACTTCTTCCTTACAATGAATTATAAACTCAATTAACTGGAAAATGGAAGGTAATTCAATTCTCTATCCATAGATATGACTATCCAATAAATTTGAATCCGTACAACACCATACAAGTGCAGTTTATAGGGTAATTGCAGAAAAATGAGCTTCCAAATAGTTGCCAATAATTTCAAATTTAAAAATTCTATTGCAGCCTCCTTTCCCAATGGTTGGCTTATACAATTTATACCAAATTATGAAGTTTCCTGTGGCCACAACAAGCTTTTGGGTTGCATGACCGTTCAACTTCCAAATGTTGCATGACAACTTTTTGACAACTTTACAATTTTATAAAATATGACTCCAAATTTGACATATCGAACTAAAAATATGAAATAACATTACAAATTGTCTTAATAGACCTTATTCAATCAAAAAGACATGACCCCTAACTCCTAATACTAAAACCCCTAATTGACTCATTGACTAGGCCTTAGGTGCTCCTGCACCATACACCTAGAGAGGAAATATTTTATGCTCCTGATGAAATGAGATTTGCAACTGAGACCCCATGATGTTCTATATCCTCCTTTGACATCCAGGTGGCATCTTCATTAGGTAGTTCTAGCCATATGACTAGGTGTTCCTTCTATACTTTCCTCCTTGTCCTCTTCACTTCTCTTGAGTCCAAAATGGCTTCAAGTTGCATGGGCTAAGCAGGTGGGAGGTCCTTGACCCATTCCACATCAACATATGCACTTCCTTCTTCTCCTTGACCTACAAAATCAGATTCCTTATAGGGATACAAATTAGCTCTATTTAATATAGGTGAGATAGCAACCCCCGGTGAGAGTTCAATCTCATAAGCATTATTACCATACTTGTAAACCACTTTACATGGCCCTATCTTCTTCATCATCAACTTTGTATACTTTCCCTTTGGCAATCTCTCCTTCCTCAAATGTGCCAACACTAGATTGCCCACCTTGAATTGTACATCGCTCTTCTTCAAGCCTGCCTTCCTCTTATACTTGTCCACATTCTTCTCAAGTGTCTCCTTGACATGTTTGTGGATGTCATGCATGGCTACTACAAAATCTTCACCTTGGGCACTCCTTCTATCCATCCCCTCAAATATCTCAACTCATAGATACCTCTAGGATGCACTCCATAGGCAACTTCAAATGGACTTTTCCCTATGCTCTGGGTGATTGAATCATTGTATGCATACTCTACCTATGGTAGGATTAAATCCCATGACTAATTGTGCTCCTTTGTTAGAAATCTTAGTAGGTTTCCCAATGAACTATCGACAACCTCAGTCTTCCCATCCATTTGAGGATGATAGGCAAAACTAAAAGTCAATTTGGTTCCTAGTTTTCTCCACAATTTTCTCCAAAATTTTTCCAATGAACTTTGAATCTCTGTCAGACACAATGAATAATGGAAACCCACAAATCCTTACAATCTCCTTAAAGAACAAACTTGCAATGCGGGAGGCATCATTAGTTGTCTTACATGCAATAAAGTAAGCCATCTTGTTGAACCTATCCACAACCACATACACACTGTCATATCCTCTTGTAGTCCTTGGTAGACCCAAAACAAAGTCCATACTGATGGCTTCCCATGGTCTATTAGGTATGGGAAAAGGTTGATACAACCCTGCATTAGAACTTGACCCCTTTGCTCTATGACATATACCACAACCTTCCACAAACCTCTTCACATCTAGGTGCATCTTAGGCCAGTATAAAACCTTTTGACTTGGTCCAATGTCTTATCACATCTAAAATGTCCTCCTAGACTACCACTATGCTTCTCTCTGATTAGGTTGTCTCTCATGGAACACTTTGGGACACATAACTGAGCCCCCTTGAACAAAAGACCACCTTGCAACACATAATCTGCATACTCACTGTGAAAAGACCCTTGTGTCTGCTCACAAACAACAAACACTTCATGAAAATCTTCATCAATCTAATACATACCTCTTAAGGAATCAATTCCTACACTTTGAAGCTCCATCTCTTGTATCAATATTGTCCTCCTACTCAAGGAATCAACTACTTTGTTAGCCTACCCTTTCTTGTGTTTTATGGTGAAGGTGTAGGACTGCAGTTTCTCCACCCACTTCATGTGCCTATGACTCAGCTTTTCTTGATTGTTTAGAAACTCAAAGCATGGTTATCTGTGCATACCACAAACTCCTTAGGCAATAGGTAGTGTCTCCATTTTTTTAGTGCTTGCACCATGGCATATAGCTCCAAATCATAGGAAGAATACTTATTCTTGGCTTCATTCAATTTCTCACTATAAAAAGCTATTGGCTTCCCCTCTTGACTCAACACTGCTCCTATGGCATAGCCATTGGCATCACACTCTATTGTAAATACCTTATTAAAATTAGGTAAAGTAAGGATAGGTTGATGTGTTACCCTTGTCTTGAGGTACTCAAAACTCTTATCACCCTCCTTGGTCCAGTGGAATCTGCTCCTCTTCTCTCCTTTGATGGTGTCTATTATGGGTGCCACAATATTATTGATATTCTTTATGAAATTGCGGTAGAAACTTGCTAAACCATGGAAACTTATGATTTCCCCAATTGATTTAGGTATTGGCCAGCTGAGTATGGCCTCTACTTTTTGTGGGTCCATCTTCAAGGTTCCTTGTGAAATCACAAAACCCAATTATATCAACTATTCCTTCATCCACTCATACTTCTTGAGATTGATAATCAACTTTTCTTCATCCAACCTTCCTAGCACCTTGTCCAAGTGTCTCAAATGGTCCTCTTTTGTCCTGTTGAACACCAATATATCATCTAAGTATACCACTATAAACTTGTTTATGAACTCTCTTAGGACCTCATTCATGAGTCTCATGAATGTGCTAGGGGCATTATATAGCCCAAAAGGCATCACTAGCCACTCATAAAGGCCTTCATTATTTTTGAAATTTGTCTTCCACTCATCCCCCTCTCTAATCCTTATTTGGTGATAGCCACTCTTTAAATCAATTTTAGAAAAGTACCTTTCTCCAGCTAGACTGTCCATAAGATCTTCCATCCGAGGTATGGGGAATCTATATCTAATGGTTATCTTGTTGATATCCCTTGAATCTGTACAAAGCCTCCAATCTCCATCTTTTTTGGGTGCCAAAATAGTTGGTACAACACATGGGCTCAAACTCTTTGTCACCAAACCCTTATCAAGTAATTCTTGGACCTTCTTCTTGATCTCCTCATTTTGTTGAGGTGTCATCTTGTATGTTACCTTGTTTGGTAGACTTGCACCAGGAATGAGATCAATATGATGACTCACATCACAGATGGGAGATAAGGAACTAGGCAAATCCTTCACTACTATACCCTCATAATTGTCAAGTAGGGTTTGCACCTCCTTAGGGACTTCCTTGTTATCATTATCTGTTGCTTTTGAGATTGGTTTCCCCACAATGGCATATCCACACTCCTCTTCTTCCAAGTTCTTCATGAACTCCTCCTTCACCACCATTACTCTAGGTCCTTCATGGACTGCAGTCTCATCTTCCTTTAATGGGGTAAGGGTATAAGATACTTCCCCCTTCTTGATGACATAGACATTCTTCTATCCATCATGTTGGGCCTCACTGTCATACTACCAAGGCCTGCCAAGTAGGATGTGACACACATCCATGGGAACTATATCACACAAAATTTTATCCTTATAAGCACCAATATTGAACTCTATCCAAGATTGCTCATTGACAAGTACTTGTTGACCCTAATTTAGCCAAGACACTTTATATGGTGTGGGGTGAGGGATCATCTTTAGTTTCAACTTCTCTACCATCTCTACTGCAACTTAATTATCAGTGGAACCGAAATCAACTACCACTTTACATACCTTTCCGTGTGCCTTACATGTGGTTCTAAATAAAGCCTTCCTTTGTGGTTGTTCCTTGATGGTTGGAACTTTGATCAATGTCCTCCTCATGAGTAAGGTTTCCCCTACCTCAAGTGTTGCATGTAATGATGGTGAGTTCACACTCTCTCCCTCTTCTCCATGATCAACTTGTATCCTCCTTTCTCCTCCATAAGATCTTGTACTTGGCTTGTCCAGGCATCTCCAAGAAGGGTGACCAATTTGGCCACATTGAAAACACTTCCTTGAGAATGTATTTGATCCTCTTCCTTGGTTTCCAAATCTTCCCCCTTGTGTTAGATCTCCTACCCCTGAATCCTCTTGTTTGCTCATTGGTTTGTTCTTTCTGACCACTAGTCTCCCCTTGATTCTTTTGGAATTATGTTCTACCTCCTCCAAAGTCTCCTCTTCCTCTATTGTTCTTTCCTCTACCTCTGGCTTGCTGCTCTTGCCTCATGTTGACCTTCTCTTCTACTCTTGTGGCCAACTGAAAACATTCTTCTACACTCCTAGGGGTAGTTAGACTCAATTCATCTTGTATGCTATGTCTCAACCCATTCATATACCTTGCTATTTTATCTACTTCATCTTCATGGTGCCCTTCCCTCGGGTGCAATTTATGAAAATCCTCTTTATATGTCATCACATCCATCTCTTTTTTCTTTAGGTTCTACAGTCTCCTAAAGGTTTGAATCTAATAGCCACCTCGTAAAAATTGGGCCTTCACTTTTGCTACCATTTTGTCCCAAGTGTTAATCTTGGGTTTTCCTCTTCTCAACCTCTCTGACTAAGTGTAGTTCCACCAAGTTGATGCTGGCCCCTTCAAAGTGGTCTTGGCCAACCTCACCTTTTGGTCCTCCTGGACCTCCTTGAAATCAAAGTAGTTATCAAGGGCATCTATCCAATATAGTACCTCCTCATTATCCATCTTGCCACCATACATTGGTAAGTCCAATTTCATGTCAGAATGGTAAGTCCATTTTGGTTCTCCTTGACTAACCTCACCTCTCTTGTGACGACTGTATTACCCTTGGGAGGCATCTTTCCCTTCTTCTATGTAACCACTATTTTCACCTTATCTTCACACACACAAATCTCCCAATTAGAACCTAAACTCTAATGCCGCTTGATGCAATAAAAGGGAGAGTGAACCTTCTTGAATCAATCAATCACCAATTTGGCTTGGTGTTGCTATATGCTTCCAATTTGGGACCCTAGGTAGGCTACTTCCTACTAGCCATACTACTGGTGTTTTTGACCTACAACTTTCACCCCTCTACTCCAAATCACAAACCCTTTCATATGGGGATAACCATTAATCCCTTACACACCCTGAACAATAATTGGGGTAGGTTGTTTTAGACTAGGTAAGCAAACTATGACTGAACTAGGCTGAATTGGGCCTATTTTACAAAGCAACGCCCTCAAATTTAGCTTGCAAAACCAAATCAACCCCTTAGACAGTTAGGTGGGATGTGGAAACCAAGTATTTTGGTGATTTTAGGGTGATAACATCAAACAATGCAGAATTAGTCCCCTTAGTAGTTTGAACTTGCACAAAAGCTAGGAAAAGCCTATAAACTAGGCCTAGGGTTGGTTGAAACTCACTTTCAATCAATTGCCCCTGCCTTAAAATCTTAAAATATATTTTTTTAGTGACTTCCCTATCCACACAACAATTTTTAGGTTATTTTGATAACCGGGTAGGGGAAAATTATAATTTTGTTGTTGAAACCCTAGTTACCCTAGCTAACTAGGTAACCGTGTGAAAAACTACTATAAATTCTTCCTTACAATGAATTAGAAACTCAAATCATTAGTAAATGGAAGGTAATTCAATTCTCTATCCATACATATGACTGTCCAATCAATTGAAATCCGTACACGTGCAGAAAACAAAGTAATTGTAGAAAAATGAGCTTCCAAATAGTTGCTAATGATTTTAAATTTGAAATTATGTTGCAGCCTCCTTTTGCCAATGGTTGGCTTATACAATTTATACCAAATTATGAAGTTTCTCGTGGCCACAACAAGATTTTGGGTTGCATGACCGTTCAACTTCCAAAACTTGTAAAATGTTGCATGACAACTTTTTGACAACTTTGCAATTTTACAAAATATGACTCTAAATTTGACATACCGACCTAAAAATATGAAATAACAATACAGATGGTCTTAGTTTACCTTATTCAATAAAAAATACATGACCTCTAACACCTAAGACTCAAACCCCTAGTTGACTCTTTGACTAGACCTTAGGTGCTCCTGCACCACAAGTACTACATAGTGGTGTGACTATTTTTTTTGGATTGTGCCATTTTGACAATGAAATGCTTGCTAGAAGCTATATTTTATTTTTAAACTTGTAGAGATCATAACTTGTAAAAAAATTTGAATTTTGGACTTGTCATATTCATTGAAGATCTTTTTTAGATAACTACACATTGGATTAGGTTTGGAGATGTTTTGCCATGATTTATTTTTTGTTATTTCTATCTAAGTTGATTTATGGGTTATTATGACTATGATGATTTTGTTAGCCCATGGAAAATACAATGTTGTTGAATTGGTTTTTTAGTCATTGTACATACACAAATGTACATATAAGATTACTCTCATTTGACATGGTTATCATTATTTTATTGGATTTATGTGTTGCATTGTTGGGTCTACAAGTTGTACATTGTTGTAGATGGTCTATAACTATGTGTATATATGTCTTGAATGTTGGTTTCTTGTACCCATAGATGATTTGGTGTTGATTAAGATTCAAATTTGTGGCTTGGTTAAGTCACTTGTTTTGCTAGTTTGTTTGTCATATTGAGATTGAGAGATGGTGTTACTAGGTACAACCATGATGTGGGACCTATTGTTGACTATATATGTGATGCAAATAGGTGTGATATGGTGGGAGTTTGATGCTGGTACAGTTAGTGGTGATATTGGTGACATGGATGTTCCCTATTCCTTTAAGAAATTGACATAACCTGATTGTAACTTATGCAGGTGCATTATTAGTGGTGGTGGATTATTTCTTAATTGTTTGGGACAATATATATGATCTTCTTATTTGAGGATCATGGTTTCACTTTGCCTTTTGGGATCCCCTAATACTCTAATTGATTTCTTTTATTGTGTGAGGGTATTTGTTTGACCTTTAGTTAGGAGATCGTTACCATGATGTCATGGATATATTTTTTACACACTTTAATGGGAGCTTGTGATAGTGATGTTCGGTGATGATATATCTTATTCATTTAAAGATTGTGCTTATACTATTCCCTTTGAGATCTCTTGGTCTTGATTTATTTGATCATGTTGGCCCATGAATGATCTTGATTTTGATGATATTTGTCATTGTGAGATTTTGCAAAGATAAAGAGGCAATGGAAAGCAAAAATAAGAGAGAACAAAATATTGATAGGAATAAACTATATTCTATCAAGATGAAATACTGATCAACTGGATCATCAAGCGTTACATACAATAAATATGAGCTTTCTTATATAGGCAAGGCTATATGGATATGTGAACACACAAACATGACATGTGGCTCAATAAGAAACAAGGGTAGGTAGGAAATAGGTGTGGGTAGGTAGGAGAAACAATATAATATTCCACATGAGGTGGATAACCCACTGAATGTGGAATGTAACAAGATAAGTCCACAAAAGGTGAAAATTCTTCTACACACACTATGCCAATGTGGCACAAACACCCAAGTGTCTCATACCCAAACTACTATGAAATGCATTTTCTAAGTAAACTTAAGTAAAGTAATAATATCCAAGATGAATAATTATTTACACCAACGCCCCCCCTTAAGTGCAACTTAGGGGAATGCACTTAAGTCTACAATGCAACTAAGCAATGCAAGATGGGTCTCGAATACAAGGCCATGTTAGGTACCCATGAACAAATGCAAATGCATGCAAACCAATGCAATGAAATCTCTCACAAAGCGGGGAAGGAGAGAAAAACCCAATGGGAAAAAACCCTCCCCCAAAAGAGAGATGAAAACTAGATACAAAGAACTCTCATAGAAGTATGTGAAGGACAAAACCCCATGTGAAGAAAAAGTCCCCCCCATATGAGAGAAGAAGAAGAAGAGAGACTAGGAAGCCCCCCCTCAATGTGGAATCTACACCAATGATAGAATCTCGAAGATGAATGAAGAAACTGCTCCATGAACGTCGAACAAAATTCCTCCCCTTAGGAAGAAACAAAACAAAAGGTGGATCCAAAAAGTCTCCCCAACCATGAAGGGAAGATGAGGCAAAAAAACTCATGATGAAAGGAATCTCTAAAAACTTCTCAAGTGTCCCCATGTTGATGTTGAAAGTAACCTCCTCCAAAGGTGGTAAATTGTGCCACACTACTGAAAAAGGCACTCCAAGAGCTAGTGGAGATGAATGTAGAACAATATCCAAAGACTCATATATCTCCTCAAAAGATAAAGAGACCTCCTCCAAGTGTTGTACAAAAGTATCCACAATCACGTCAACCTCTAAAGATTGATCATGTAGAGAATGCACAAGAGGGTCAAAGTGATCCCTCACAACAATCAAAGAAGGATCATCTTCATCAAAGAGAAGATGAATGTCATCAATGGTGTCTCCCAAATCTGCAATGTAGGAGTCCACACACAAACCTGCAATGTCTGTCAAGTAGGAATCCCAATCAAATGAAGCTGAAAGACATGAAATATCTTGATGCACTGAATCACAAGAAGGCAAAACTATCGCACTAGCTGCATCATCAGGTGCAATAGGAGGTGTGATATCAAGAGGAGGAGATGAAATGAAAGGCTCTAGAACAAGTTCACATGTGAGAATCCCCAAGTTCAAATGCCCAAAGTTCTCAAAATTTGAATCATCAACATAAGAAGAATTAACCTCATCAATAGGACCAAAATCTGAAAAAGAGTACAACCGAGATGAATGATCAACCACCCCAGTCTCAATGATAGCTCCACTCTCCAAGTCTCTAATGATAACTGAATCAGGTGTGAACTCCACAGTTCTCCTAGTTGCCCCATGTGTGATTTGATAGATGGAAAGAAGATTATTTGTCAAGTGGGGTACACACAACACATCATTGAAGGAGTTATCCCCAATGGCAATAGATCCTTTTCCAATCACATCCATGTATGTATGATTGCCCATCAAAATCTGTGGCATGTGGCAAGGCTCAAATGTAGAAAACATAGATTGTGAAGATGTCATATGATGAGAAGCCCTTGAATCCAGAAGCCATCTTTCTGAATCATGACTTGTAGTAGCATAAAGAGATTTTCCCTTTCCTTTATCTATCCCAAAAGAGTGATCCTTTCCTTTATCCTTGGAAGAAGAAGCTAATGTAGACATTCTAGAAGGTAGGTTGATTTTGTTCTTCTCAAGAAGATTCTTCAACTCATCAATATCCTTCTTGTAACAATGATGTTCATCATGTCTCAACTTCTTGCAATATCCACAAAAAAGATTGTCCTTATATGATTTCCTCTTAGGTGAGAATGGTGAATCACCTTGTTGTGGAGAGGAAGATTGTGCTCCATCTTGTTTTGGTTTTGACTTAGGTTAGTTTTGACTCTTGCCTTTTCCTTGATTGCTTTGATTCCCTTTGTTAGCCACCAAAGCTTGTGACTTTGAAGATTTGAGAATTCCCATCTTGGTCAACTTAGATGGATCAAGTATCAACATCTCCATGAATGAATCAAATGAGGGAGAAGTGTATGAGGAACCTTGAGCTAACCTATGGGTGTGAAAGCTAGATACAAAGGCTGCATACTCTGAAGGAAGCTTGTCCAACAAGTTTTAAACCAATTAAGTATCCTTTTTGTCAATTCCACAATCCTTTAGCATTGCTCTTAGCTCAGTTGATTTTGTGACATAATCTTGGATTGTGGGTGAACTCACAATACTGGTTCCCACTTTTTGACCAACTTTGACACTTCTATGAATATTTTGAAAAAAATCCTTCACTTTCCGACACCTATAACTTTTAAACCGTCAATAATTTGAAGATGATATAAACTAGTGATTTTTAACATCTTGTTTGTAGATTCTAAATATATTTTTTTCAAATTTGTTTGAATAAATTTTTATTGATTTTTCCATCTCCCTCAAAAAGTAATTTTTTACAGCAAACAACATTTTTAAAAAGTGATGTGTATCCCAAAACGCATAATATTTTTTCTATAAATGACAAAAACTTAATTCTTTTGAATTTTGGTTTGTAACATCAATACCCAGGGCATGTAGTTGGTTTGATAGTGATATGTTGAATATTTTTCATTTTATTAAGTTTTGAAATTCGACTAATTATAATTTAGATATAGGTGTACGTTTGAACACATAACTTGTTCTATATATATCAAAATTCAATTTTCTTTTTTTTGTTAGAAAGAAAACATTAATATCTAGTGCATAGATATTTTTCAGAATTTTTTTGAATTAGTTTACTATTTTTCCCAATTAATTGAACAAAGAAGTTCATGTTCGGTGAAAAACCTACATTCATAAGAAATAAAATAAAAATATATTAATGAAATTAAATATATTAAAAGTTATACTATTTGGAAAGCTTATAATAAGGAATAAATACTTTAAAACAAAAAACTTTTAAATGAATTAATTTGACCCCCCAAAAGCTAATGTAAAATTGGTTTTTTATCAGCATTTGATAGATGCAAAGGAGACTCCATTGCAAGTTTGATTTAGAAGTAGAGAGGTTCTATCCAAGAAATTTTGATCTAAGAGCCTTTGATTTAACTCTCTTCAATTAATTATTTAGAATGGGACCTCTTAAATCTTAAATCATTATATTTTATAAAAAATGTATGATTTCAGCAAAAATCAGGATGTACCAAAAAGTGAGAACCATCTTTGTGAGTTCACCCTTGTATCAAAATCCTTGGGATCCAAAGTTGTGAGTTCACTATCAAGCTTGTAGCCCTTAATCTCATCAACTTGACCATACAATTTCTTAAAAATATCGCAAGCCTCTTTAATTATAGTACACTTATCAATGTGAAAAATGAGGTCATCTGATACATACTTTCTAAGAGTTCTAATTTCCATAGCATTTTTAGTGAGCCATTCAAGTTGAGCATTAGGATCAGCCTTAGGATCAGGTGGTGCTATAATAGTTCCAATTACATAATGAATGAGTCCTTTTTCCATTAGTTTACTCCATGCCTTAATCTTCCATGATGCATAGTTATGAGGAGTTAAAAGTGGAAATTTAGGAGAACCCATAGCACCAAAATGAAAAAACACAAGATAGAGAGAGAGGCACAATCACACAAGACATCCCCCCAAAATACTTAATCAAGAACCCCCCCCAAAAAAGGTGATTTGGCACTTTATACTTAGTGCGTACACAATGGGCCACTTACAAAACAAGGCAAAGTGGACTTCTGATTTCAATTTACAACTTCTCAAAATGATATATAAGAGAATTCAACAAATACGGCTAGTGATCTAAATTGAGATCCAAGCGAAATACAAGTACCAAATAGGCCAAAAAATGACCAAATACTGAAAGTACAATTTCTACTAACAATCATTGCAAACAAATGGCAGATTATGAAAGTAGACAAAAAATTATGCACTCTCAAAAAAATGACACCTGAAAAGGAGTCCATATGAGCCCAAATGAAGTCTCCAAAGTTGTAAAAATCAGGATTTCACGATTTCCAGAAAACTTGTATCCAAAAATCAGAAAACTCCTGCACCACTGTACAGATCACAAAATTCTACCCCAAAACAAAAAAATTGCTCGAAAAAATGAGTCTAGATGAGTGTGATGTCGCTATTTGAAAATTGCTTGCAAAATTATAATTTCTAGAAAATTTTCACCACAGCTTCAAACTTCAAATGCCTCTAGATTTGGCCTTCGAAGTCCGATTTGGATGAAACAAAAGGCAAAACTGACTTTTCTTGGACCTCCTCAATCCAATGGTAACCTGAGATTTGACCCATCAAGCTTCAATAATAACCTGCAATAGAAAGATCCAAAATACACAACCTCAAATAGCATCAAATTTCTCTCAATTGGCAAACCAATGACACTCTAATGGCTCTGATATCATGTGAGATTTTGCCAAGATAAAGAGGCAATGGAAATCACAAATAAGAGAGAACAAAATATTGATAGTGTATATGGTGAAAATGGATAACAACAATGTTAAAAGGCTAAATGAATTCAACCACAAAACTCTAGCCTAACAACAACAAAGATCCACTATAACATATGAAGATTACCTAAGACAATGCAAATCAAATGAAATCACAAATATTATACCATCACATGTCCAAAAGGGTTTGAATCTCCATTCTTCCTATCTCCATTGATCTTGCTTTATATATTTTCTCTCAAATTTTTATATGTGCACAAGAGCTCAACAAAGAACGGAAATGTGGTTGCAAGTAGACTTGATCGCATATGAAAGTTTGAATGCTAGGATGCTTGATTAGAATGTATATGTCCAGGGGTTGAATTCATAGTTGAGGGGTTTGATAATGAAGGAAGCATCTCCTTATATAGAAGACACAATAAGAAATGGAGAGATAAGATTGAGAGGTGTAAAAGATAAATGGTCGGCTATGATTAGAGGGTAGGTAAAAGAAATAAGAAAATAATGAAAGGGTAGGTAGTGTATGAATTAAGAGATGAATGACATGTGTCATAGGTAGAAAAGGCTAATGAATTAATTAAATAAATAAAGATTTATTTAATTAATAGAGGAAGTGGGATCAATTAAATAAATAAGATATTTGTTTAATTTAAGAAAATGATAATTTAAATAAATAAAGGTATTTATTTAAATGAGAAATAAGGCTAGAAGAGGATAAATGAATTAATTAAATAAATAAAGATTTATTTAATTAATAGAATAATTAGGCTAAAATAATTAAATAAATAAAATATTTATTTAATTAGACATGACAATTTTAGGTGTCTACAGATAGGAATAAACTGTATTCTATCAAGATGAAAATATTGATCAACTGGATCATCAAGCATTACATATAATGAATATGAGCCTGCTTATATAGGCAAGGCTATATGGATATGTGAGCACACAAATATGACATGTGGCTCAATAAGAAACAATGGTAGGTAGGAAATAGGTGTGGGTAGGTAGGAGAAACAATATAATATTCCACATGAGGTGGATCACCCACTGAATGTGGAATGTAACAACAAGATAAATCCACAAAAGGTGGAAATTCTCCTGCACACTGTAAGGAAGTTAAGTAGCGGAAACAACTTCCTACACTAACCTTGAGAGGAGGGTAATGCAAAACTTTTTTAGATTGTTACAACAGTTACAGAAAATAGAAATAGATATAATAGCAATCATACCACAACACAATGATTTACGTGGGGAAAACCCTTTCGGGAGAAAAACCCCACCCTCCAAAAGCAGCTCAATATTTTATTCAGCAATCAAAAACAGATTACAAAATACTTGCAGAGCAAGCTCTTCGCAGGAGTACCACTAATCAGAGTTTCAGAGGCAACTCAATAGCCATAGGACTCTTACACACAACCTCTATCTCACACACCTCATAAATAGGAGATACAATACAAGAAACCGTCAAACGGTATTACAAAACCATGGGCTAAAACCACCCAATAAGGTGTAGCCGACCTTATCTCCCTTCTATGACATGTTAAAGCACACATCAACACGTGTCGCTCCCTTTTACAGCTCATTTATGTATTCGATACAAATTATTTTTTCCTATTTCAGGAGTACAAACTTCCGGAGGCCATAACTTGAGAACCGGGTGTCCGATTGACGAACCGTTTGAAGCGCCGGAAAGCTCGCGAAGTGCTCTATCACCTCGTAACCCGCTTCGCCGGTTATGGCCACTTTTCAGGGCGTTTCGGAGCCTCTAAAGTCCCCAAAATTAAGTTTAAACATTTTATTGCACCCCTCCAAGACGAAAACTTTAATATCTTCAAAACTAGCTGTGACCTTGCGACGAAACTTTACCGGAATGCTTATCTAGCCAACCAGAAGCTTCAGGGAGAGTTTCGCACCATTTCGTGCTCAAATGAAAACTTACTATAAATAGTAACTTCGCATAAATGCAAGGTTGAGACACCATTTTTCTCAACACACACACTATCCCAATGTGGCACAAACACCCAAGTGTCTCATACCCAAACTACTATGAAATGCATTTCCTAGGCAAACTTAAGTAAAGTGTAATAATATCCAAGATGAATAATTATTTACACCAACAATCATTATTCCATGGAGAGCTTGGTATCATAGTTCAATGAGAGCTTGTGGAAATGATGTGGATTCACTATTTGATGGTAGATGATCTTCGTCAGTGTTTTTTGGTGTCATGGATGGACTAAATTATATTTCAATTATAGTTTTGGTTCTTTGACATCTTGGGTTTCATTAATAGGAGATGGGTATCTTCATGTGACTTGTCTAGATGTTGACATCTTGGATCCATGGAGGACTCTTGGAGTATTTGGTTGAAATTTTTTATGTTTGTTATTATGTCATGATATACTTTTGATTATGCATTAGAGCTTTGGCATGGTCCAAGTGCTCTTAGTAGCTTGATATGTTCATTGGAGGATATGACCTTCTTTTTAGGAGATGTGAGATCATGCTATCATGTTTATGATCCCAATTCTCAAGATCAGAGCTTTGCCATTGATCTTGTTTGGTTCTTTTGGTATTCAGTACTTGATCATTTTCTTGAGACCTTCATGATGATACAATGTTGCATTTTGGAGTTGGGCATGGTTTGATTAGTTATAGATCATCATTGATAATTGATATTCAAATTATATTATGTATTAGTAAAAAATGATATATATTTCTTCATATCTACAACCTTACCATACATTATTCCTCTTAAATATACCCCTTCAATCTATTTATATGTATGTTTCGACACTCTAATAGATTTAAATATGTCCATCCATCATTATCGACACATGGAATTCATTAAAATAATTATTTAAATTCTTTTCTTTTTGTCTAAAATTTTTAAATATTTTTCAATAGGTCTAAATAATAGTCTATAGGTATAAACTTAGTTTTCAACTTTTAAATTACTTTATCCCATTTTTAAATCTTTTCTGTGCCTCTTGTTTTTTTGTTAATTGCACTTTTTTCACCATACTACATTTGGTCCTTTAATTTTTTCTTAGCAAACCCAACTATTTGGGATATGAAATCCCCTAATATTTGAATCATTCTTCTAATGTTCATATCCAACTATCAATTCTTTTATACTCAATCTAATAGCATAAATAGGAATATCAACCTAACCTTCCTATTAATATCTAAAATAACCTTCAATAATTTCACTTGATGCTCACCTTCATATTGTGTTTTTTTAAGTATTTTGACATCTAGTACATTTCTTCTTCTTAAATTTCCTTCTTTTATCAGTTTCATTATTTCTAGGATTATGGGCTCTTTTCTAATCATCTTCAACAATATCCATAAATGTATATACATTCCTCACCATTTCAAATATCTCTTATATTATCCAATATTTTTAACAACATATGGACCTGCTCTTCATGAAGGCATATTGACTTTTTTTAATTTAAGATGAAAACTTATTTTAAAGATTTATTTACAAGTAGCTTTTTCTTGATTCCTTCTACAACACAAAATAATGCAAGACATCTACTATTACTTTTATTCTTCAAGATTCAACTTGATCTAATACCAATTTATGTAGTTTAAGATGGAGGAATTTAAGAAATATCCAACCACACAACCAACATAATATAATTTGCACAAGATACATGTAATATATATTTTTAGATGATGTAGAATTATTCTCACAACTTAGATGATTTTTCATTACACAAGGAAGAAGTGAGTAATGATAAGGATACCAAAGCAATATTATGTTGTTTAAATTATATTATATCAAGCATAAAATATGGTGAGAAATGATAAGGATACCCAAGCAATATATTCATCTTCCATATCAAGCATACTCTCTTTTATTTTATGTGTAATAGGACGTATAAGACAAATGAGCATTAGTAGGACAAGGATTGAAAGATAAATTGATATGAGAGAACAAAGCTAAATACACATAATCCTTATGTGAAGTTAGTGTAGCGTCCTAAAATTGTGACACTTGCAATTTCGATCGCATTTGGGTCTTCACGATGGCGACGCAACACTGAACCTGAATGGAGACCCCGAAACTTGTTCATGACACCAAAAACTGCATTTTTTCAGCACCCTGGCCTGATCCTCCTTGCACCCTGCTGCCCCTGGAGGTGGGACCATGGCGCTCAGTGCCCTGGTCCTTCAGAACTAGGGCGCCCAGTGCCCTGGTCCCCCAGGACCATGGCACCTAACGCCCTGGTCCCTGGCCCTATTTTTGGGCCCGGTCTCTTTTGGGCATCGGGTCTTTATGTTTGCAATTCGGGAAATAATGTTTCCTGGTCAGCCTAAGGTCAGAAAAATCAGTCTTTTAACCCTAATTGACAAGTATATAAACTACATTTCCTCTCCCATTTTAAGAGATGGAAAAAAAGGCGGAAGCGATATTCAAACATTCAAACATTCAAGCATTCAAGCATTCCTTCAAGCAATTGAGCATTCTAAGTCTCCATTCAAGGCTAAGTGTTGCATTCAAGACAAGGATTCAACCATTGAAGAGGAGATCACTTACAACTTACAACATACAACAACATTTACACCTTCACATGTAAGAATACAAACATTCTTACAACAAGGTATCAGTACTTGTTTACATTACAAACATTTACATTTACAACATTTCTCATTTCTTGGTTAATTCCAAAACCGGGGTTTGACCTAAGGGCAAACCCCTAATCCCTAACCCCCCAATCATCCTTGATTTTCTGTGTGTAGGTTGTAGGTACGCGGCTATAATTGAAGATCTGGAATCCTTGTGCAGAGACAAACAGATCCCCCTTCGTTTCGCGGATTTTTTGGAGGACTGTGTGCACGCTGGGCACCATCGTCCCATCAACTTTTGCTCAAATTTGTAGGACAGCACCGTCTCGATATTTTGCTGCTAATTCCAGGTCCGCAGCTTCATCCTATATTCCTATCTCTGTTTATAAGTGAATCTTTCTCACTTTTCATGCATTCCTAGCTTAATCTTTCTATCTACATTCTTTACAAAAGAGGGTAGCCTTGCTGTCTTAACCCTTGAAACTCATTTAGAATCCAATCTTGCATTGTGTGGGATTGGATCTTGTGGGATTCAACCCCTCTTTTGAATGTAAAGTCTCCCCTAAGTGAAAATCGTCAACCCTAGTGACCCCCTTTCTCTCTCCTTGGAGTGGTGGGGGGAACACTTAGGGTTCGCTCGCGGTTTTCCGCTTTACAGTTAGACTAAGTAAATAGTCAATGAAGCATGAACAAAAGTTGTGAAGAAATCATTAAGAAAATAAGATACATCAAACTATTGCAAATATCTATAGCCAAGTATAATCGTAGCTCGCAAATAGGTAAGATGTCATCATATAAACATTTTTAATTAGTGAGTAGAAATGGTCTCACATGCAAAGAAACATAAAAAACTGTAACATCATAAAATAGTTAGTTATGATTAGTCAAGCAAATCAAACTATTTTTAAGGAATTATCAAGAAAGATTCAAATAAAGTATAATGAAGGACATCAATGAATAAACTAACTAAGCTCCCTCATGATGCTCACATTGTCATATATCTTTCTTGTCTCCTCGTCTCCACGAACTTCGTTAGCTCCAAAGTTGACTAATGGAGAGTGGGAGAGATAAATGAGGTGAAGTGTGGAATGCTCTCAAGCTAGCATAAAAACATGAAAATAGATGAGTGGATTAAGGATGTGGATGGAAATGGGCATGATTGTGTTATGATAAGTGGATATGCAACCAAAAGTGAACATAAGTGTATGATGAAAAGTAGATGTTTGGAGATGAGAGAAGGGCTCAATTTATAGAGTTTGGGGCTTGGAAATGAATGGTCAAGATTGAAGATTGACCAAGGGCTTAGATTGAAGGAGAGAGCAGAGGACAAGTGGGAGATCCAAGAGATTTAGCCATAAAGGTATTCTTTGACTCCTCACTTCTCAAGGACATGGGGAAAAGGGACAAAGACCATTGGAAAAATGAATAAGGAATTAAAAATTCCTTGGGAAGAGAAGTATTGGGAAAATAAAGGAATTCAAAATTCCTTGGGTAGATAAAAGTGTGTAGCATTTAAGATTGGGGGTTGAGATGGAAGAGCCATTTATGGCATGTTGTTGACCCATTCCTTATATTGGAGATTAGGAATGTGCAAATGATTAGTGAGGGTGATTAGGTTAAATAATGAGGGGTTATAGTGCAAGTGGACAAGTTAGGAGGATGTGATGGGTGGAGAGAGAGAGTGAGTGGAGAATTTTAAATTGAGAGAAATGATAATGGTGATTAGGCTTGTATTAATTGGGCTAAATGACAAAAATCAGGAGGAGGATTTGTAGGAACTTTAACTAATTGAGATTAGAAGGAAGATTTCAATATTGACTAATATTGAGTTTGATTTATTGAAACTTTAGAATAAATAGGATATATATAATCATCTGATAATTAATTATATGGATAAAAGGGGTGCAATTAATTAAATATTAGTTTAACTAATTTTATGTGTCTACAAAAACCATCACGATGATTATGTTATAACTCCTCACAAAGGCTCATAGTATCATAATATGAGGGAAAATGTAATGAAGCATCAATAGTGTCAAGATGAGAATCTAATGCAACACCATCAATATGAGTGACTTCAAACTTAGAGAAATCTCAATGCAAAAATCTATCATGAATACTTATAGGTTTCTCATGAGGCATAGAAGGATGATCATGACATTTAGAAAGTGTATTATAAATTCTAATTATGTCATATTCATCATTATATATGTATCATCTATACTAATAAAAGGTGCAATTATATATCATGTGTAAAGTTATCACTAGAGATATATGAAAAAGATAAGCATTACAATGATAATGCCACCTGATAAACATCACAAATAGGTAATCCCAAACTATCAAGTATCCCCAATCTAGAGCATCCCCGATTCATAGCAATCTTGCATCAACCAAAAACATTTTCTTTTTGTTTGCAGTTTCAGTTTTTCTTTTTGTGTGTCCTAGTTTTGGCTCACCAGATCCTGTGGAGTTGGTTTATACTTGAAGACTTGATCATCTTTCTTGTTTCCAAACCACATCACATTTGGATCATTTTCTGGCAAGATATTGCTACTAGTTTCCTTGAGAGTTTCCTATTACCGGTTGATAGTTCTTGTTACCGGTTGCCTGGACCTATTTTTGGTGATCTACCGGAACCCTTTCTGAAGCCGCGGAGCCTTGGGCATTGATTCCAACGTTCCTTGGCGTGTGATCGACCTTTTCCTGCGATCTATGATTCATCCTTTGGATTTTCTGGAGGAATCTCTTGGAGGAGGCTGACCTTGTTTATTTTACATGTTAGGTCTTGTTCTTCTGGTTTTGATCTCTTTTGGGCTGACTGGATCCTTTGGATCGATATATATATATATATATATATATATATATATATATATATATATATATATATATATATATATATATATATATAAAATTGTAATTGCGCATTAGAAGGAAATCAATCAAAGAATCAAGTAGCGAGACTGTGCATAGAAGATAGATCCTAAGATTCAAGGTTCCGATTGTGACCTATTTTGTATGTTCTACCAAGCTTGTGAGTCGGTTATGTTGTAACCTGATTGTTACCGGTTGGTTATAATCAATTTTCATGAAATAAAACAATCTGTTCTGCATTGCCTCCATCATATCTTTGTGTTTCCATTGTGTTACTCTTGCTGACTAGTCTAGATTGATCTCTTTAAGGTCCCTCCTCACTGGTGACTGCTTCAAGTGGTATCAAAGCGAAGTTTCATTCCGGTCCTAAATTTTTTTTGTAGGGTGGTGGATTGCGGATCTGACTTGCAGCTATAGAGGACTAGTGTGAACAATGGCACGAAGAGGAGCTAAGAATGGTGGAGTGCATGGGAATGTAGACCCTGTTGTGATGGAGATGTTGCAAGGTATATCAGTCTGGTTGGAAGTCGTGGAGACATCCCAGAGAAGAGGCTGACATGTTGAAGATGCAAGTGAAGATGAAGGAGTAGAATCCCCGACAGAACAAGCAAACCCACCGGCGGTTGATTCGGATAAGGAAAGGTTTTTGAGGGTTTTGAGTAGGGCAAATACTAAACCTCATTTTACCCCACTAGAATATGATGGGAAGTTAGATTTAGACGAATTGATGGATTGGATCTTGGAGATGGAGAAGTATTTTCATTTTGAAAGCACTACAGAAAAGAGGAAGGTGAAATATGCCTATACGCTATTGAAAGGTCATGCATCTCTTTGGTGGGAGCATTTGCAAGTTGATAGAGAAAGAAGAGTTAAAGAGAAGATTAAGGCATGGGATCAGATGATTGCTAAGTTGAAGTTGAAGTTTATGCCAGCTGATTATCAAGAGAATCTTTTATGGAAGCTGCAAAATTTGAGACAAAAGGAATCTAGTGTGAAGGAGTACACCGAAGAATTTTAGAAGTTGAATATCAGATCCAAACATGTTGATGATGAAGTTGAACAAGTTGCAAGATATTTGAATGCATTGCGGATGTCTATAAAAGATGAACTTAGTTTGATCAAATTAGAGAGTGTTGAAGAGGCTTACCAGTATGCCCTAAAGCCAGAAGAGAAGTTAAATAAAAGACATGAGTAGAGGCAGAGAGGCAGAGGTGGGAAGTTTACCGGAGGAAAATTTTAAGGAGGAAGAGGATATACTGGAGTTAGAGGAACCAGCATAGATCAGAACAAGGACAAGGAACTGAACAAAGAAGATAATTCGTATTGGAAGGATGATATAAATTTCTACCAGAGGAGAGAACCGGATGGCTACCTGACTGAGAATTTTGGAAGACAAGACAAGAGAACATTTAGAGGAACCTTCTTTAAGTGTGAAGGAGAAGGACATCATGCATTCGAGTGAAGAAGACAGAGAATATCGGAAGATCAGCAGTGGTGGAAGAAAAACCCACTGGATTAGACAACAAACTGAAAGATGGATAACTATTGGTGATGAGGAGATCTTTGTATAATACTGGAGGAGATGAAGAGTCTTTGCAGAGGAAGAATCTATTCAAGACCAGATGTAAGGTATCTAGTAAGTGTTGTAAAGTTGTTATTGATAGTGGTAATTCAAATAATCTTGTTTCAGAAGAGATGGTGAATAAATTGAAATTAGAGAGATTGAAACACCCTAAGCCTTATCAAATAGCATGGATTCAGGATGAACATAAGTTGTTATTAAGTGAGCAATGTTTGGTAAAATTGAAAATTGGGAATTATCATGATGAAGTCTTGTGTGATATTATGCCGAGGGATATTTGTCACCTTTTATTGGGTAGACCTTGGCAGTTTGATAGAAAAGCAGTACATGATGGGAGGAAGAATGCATACACTATTGTGGCCAATGGGATGAAGCAAACCTTGCTACCCTTAGAGGAACCTTTGAATAATGAAGTATGTACGAATGCTAGAATTTGTTTGGTAGATGGAAGGAAATTCATGGATGAATTGAGACATGAGAATGTGTGTTTTGCCTTAATTCGTAAGAAGACTGAGAAACTAGAACTGGAAGGAGAACAACGGGAAGAGATAAAAGATTTTTTGACAAAATATAAAGACATCATTTTAGATAATGTACCTGATGTATTTCCACTTGTGAGAAGTATTAGTCACTACATGGACATGGTTCCCAAAGCTAGTTTTTCTAACAAAGCTGTACATAGGTTGACACCGATAGAGAATGAAGAGATGAATAGACAAGTGCAAGAGCTATTGAAGAAAAATTTGATCAGGGAAATTTTGAGCCCTTGTGCAATACCAACAATATTAGCACCTAAGAAAAATGGGGAGTGGAGAATGTGTACTGGTTCCAGAGCAATAAACAAGATCATAGTGAAATATCAATTTCCTTCGCCTATGATGGATGACATAATGGACTATTTGAGTGGAACAAAATACTTTACAAAGGTAGATTTGAAGAGTCGATATCATCAGATCGGGATCAGAGAAGGTGATGAGTGGAAGATAACATTTAAAACAAATGAAGGACTATATTAATGGTTGGTGATGCCTTTTGGATTGACTAATGCACCAAGTACTTTCATGAGGCTAATAAATGAGGTATTGAATAAATTATTGGGTAAGTTTTTTATTGTGTATTTGGATGACATTTTGATTTTTAGTAAGACAAAAGAGGAGCATTTGTTATAGTTGAGACAAGTTTTGTAGAGGTTGAGAGAAGAGAAGTTGTTGATCCATATCAAGAAGTGTAATTTCATGAAGGATGAGTTAGTCTATTTGGGATTTGTGATATCTGAGGAAGGTTTGAAGATGGACCCTAAGAAAGTGAAAGCAATTGTTGAGTGACCTACACTGGAAATCATTGGAGAGGTAAGATCATTTCATGGATTGGCTAGCTTTTACCGAAAGTTAATAAAAAATTTCAGTTCATTTTGTAACCCTATGACTGAGACCATAAGAGATCAGAAGGAATTCAAGTGGACCACTAGAGAAAATAAAAGTTTTAAATTATTGAAGCAGAAAGTGACTGAACAACTTGTGCTGGCTTTACCAGATTTCAATAAAGTATTTCAAGTGGATTGTGATGCAAGTGCAATAGCAATAGGAGTAGTCGTGAGTCGGGAAGGGAGACTAGTAGCCTATTTCAGTGAGAAATTGAATGATGCCCAAAGGAGATATTCAATGTATGATCAGGAGTTTTATGCCATATTTCAAGCTTTGAAGAAGTGGAGACATTACTTGTTGCCTAAGGAATTTGTGTTGTATACAAATCATCAATCTTTGCATTATTTGAACAATCAGATTAAGTTGAATCAGAGACATATGAGATGGGTATAATTCTTGCAGAGCTACACCTTTGTGTTGAAGCATAGAAGTGGGAAATCTAACAAAGTTGTTGATGCATTGAGTAGGAGAAGGAATTTGATGACATAGATGAGAGTGACAGTATTAGGATTTGGAGATTTTAAGACCTTGTATGATGATGACCCGGATTTTACAAAACCTGAGAAAGCATGTAGAGAACCGGTTATGGTAGATAGAAGCAAGTGGTTAGATTACTTCATTTAGGATGGGATGTTATTCAGAGGAGTTCAATTGTGCATACATAAGAGTTCCATGAGGAAGAATCTGATAAAGGAGAAACACAATGGAGGACTAGCTGTACATTTTGGCATTGACAAAATAATAGCATTGGTGAGTGAGCAGTACTTTTAGCCCCAAATTCATAAGGATGTTAAGAGATATATGCAAAGTTGTGGAGTTTGTCAAGTTGCAAAGGGTAGTAGTCAGAATGTGGGATTGTATAAACCTTTGATAGTACCGGTAAGACCTTGGGAGGATATAAGCATGGATTTTATACTTGGATTGCCTAAGACACCAAGAGGGGATGATTCTATATTTGTGGTAGTGGATAGATTCTCGAAGATGGCTCATTTCATACCTTGTAAGAAGACATTATATGCATTACATGTAGAAGACCTATTTTTCAAGGAAGTGGTGAGATTGCATGGATTTCCTAAGAGCATAGTTTCAAACAGAGACACTAAGTTTGTTGGCTATTTTTGGAGAACACTTTGGAAGAAGACGAAGATAGATTTGAAGTTCATTTCTACTTTTCTTCCATAGACTGATGGACAGACATAAGTAGTTAGCTGGAGTTTGGGAAATTTGTTGAGATGTTTAGTGGGATATAAGATCGGAAGTTGGGATTTGGTCCTTGCACATGCAAAGTTTGCCTACAACAATTCAGTGAATAGAAGTATCGGAAGAACACCATTTGAGATTGTTACCGGAGTACATCCTAGAGGTATATCAGAATTGAGAGACATTAGAAGTGAAGACTGGAGAAGATCAGAAGAAAAAGACTTTTCAGATCACATGACAACATTCCATATTCAGGTTAAGAAGCATTTTGAAGACATGAAAAACAAGTATAAGGAGAAGGCAGATGAGAAGAGGAAACATAAGGAATTTTAAGTTGGCGATGAATTGATGGTATATCTAAGAAAAGAGAGATTATCAGTTAGAACTTATAACAAATTACAGATGAAGAAGTTTGGACCTTGCATGATTTTGAGGAAGTTCAGTTCTGGAAATGCATATGAAGTAGAGTTACCAGGTAGTCTAAGTATTTCACCTGTGTTTAACATTGTGGATCTTCATGAGTATTGTGAACCAGAATTCAGTGAGGACAATATTGTAGACTTGGAGAAACAGTTACCCCAGAAGGAACCGGATCAGATTGAAGAGATTTTGGACAATAGGATTGGGCGTAGTACCCGGAGCTGTCAGTATAAGGAATATCTTGAGAAGTGGAAAGACAGACCAGTTGAAGATTCATCTTGGATTTATCAGGCAGAGGTAGACCACCTTGGTTTTCCACTGACCCTAGCAAAGTGAGAGTATCACTTTTTCAATAACCCTGAATGTCTAATGAAGGAGAATCCTCGGTTCATAGCAATCTTGCATCAACCAAAAACATTTTCTTTATGTTTTGCTTTCTGTTTGCAGTTTCAACTTTTCTTTCTATGTGTCCTGGTTTTGGCTCACCGGATCCCGTGGATTTGGATTCTACTTGAATACTTGATCATCTTTCTTGTTTCCAGACTACATCGCATTTGGATCAATTTTCGACAAGATATCGCTATCGATTTCCTTGACAGTTTCCTATTACCGATTGACAGTTCTTGTTACCAGTTGCCTGGACCTATTTTGGTGATCTACCAGAACCCCTTCCGAAGCTTGCAGAGCCTTGGGCATTGATTCCAATGTTCCTTGGCATGTGGCCGACCTTTTCTCACGATCTACGATTCATCCTTTGGATTTTTCGAAGGAATCTCTTGGCGGAGGCCGACCTTGTTTATTTTACATGTTAGGTCTTGTTCTTCAGGTTTTGATCCCTTTTGGGCCGATTGGATCATTTTGATCAATATATATATAATTGTAATTATGCATTAAAAGGAAATCAATCGAAGAATCAAGTAGTGAGACTGTGTGTAGAATATAGAAGATTCAAGGTCCCGATTGTGACCTATTATGTATGTTCTACCAGGCTTGTGAGCTGATTATGATGTAACATGATTGTTACCGGTTGGTTGTAATCATTTTTTCATGAAATAAAACAATCTATTTTGCATTGCCTCCATCATATCTTTGTGTTTCCGTTGTGTTACTCTTGTTGACCGGTCTGAATTGATCTCTTTGAGATCCCTCCTCACCGATGACTGCTTCAAGATGGTACTTGATGAATCATAAAACCATATGAGAAGGGACATTTCATATGAAACTTATATTTTTTGGATGTAAGATCGTCATGACATGAGAAAGAGGAATCAAGTTGTGTGTATGTAAAGAATGTGTACCATCATCATATTAATCTAGAGAAGTGTGTGGAGGAGGTTCAATATATATAAAAGAAAAAATATTGAATGCTTAGGTGATTGAAGAAGCTAGGTCATGTTCATAGGTCACAAAAGGTATATAATCACAGTGTAATGACACAAGAAATGACTTTGGTAAGAAACAATGAAAGAATATCAATGATGAACAATATGTAAGGGAATGTAGAGATTTTGTATTAGGAAAAAAAAAGATATTATGTACCAAATTTAAAAATGAACACAAAATATAAGCCCTATGGATAGGGTAAGTGTCAACTAAGCTACAAATATATGCTCACTAAACCCTAAGAGAAATATAGGTCAATAAAAAATAAAAGCATGAAGGGCTTAGATTAGATTTGGAAATAGCATGTAAATTAATAAAGCACATATTTAAAAATTCTAATATTGATTTTCAAAACTTAAGAAAAGATATGTTATGTAGGATTGATGGGTTCACCAAATTGTAAAGGAAAATAGTCTTCCTTAAGCTCTAGACTATCCAATAAAATTCAATCACACAACCATAATTAACCTAGACTAATTCATTATTAAAGATGAGATTTGAAAATATCAAGCATAGTACTTGAAATTTTCAAGAATGTAAATAGAAAACAAGTGTGCATAGCTTTACAATTGATGAATGCACAAAGATTGATGGATATTTGGACTTGATAAGACTGGGATCGAGAATAATAGATGCCAATAATTACTTTGAGATTAAAAATTATGTTGACTTAGTGTAAGGTTGAATCCAAGTATCTAGGATTGCTCTGTCATTATAGACTTATCATATACTTGTAAACACATCATGAGTAACTATTTGATCTTTGCTCTCTAATTTCCTTGATCATCCTTGACTTCTTTTTTAGGTTTTCCAAAATATTTGGGGACTTGAAAATATTTTAAACTACCATGAAGGGTTGCCATTCGTTACAAGGAGTATTTTCCTAGATCATTCCACCAAAATTGAATAATATTGAAACAAGTAATCTTTAGTCATACAGAGCTAGAATCATCTTAGAATACCAATTAACGTGTGTAGATCACAATGATATTCAAATTACTATTTTTGATTCACAATTGATTAAAATGAGTGCATTGAGTACCTTTAGATAACAAAACAAAGCCAACTTGTGTTCCATCATCCCTAAATGGAAGGTTTAAACTATGAAATTAATCACATCTTGAATTAATTTTTTTTTAATTAAATTAGGATGAATCTATACTTATGAGTGTGTCTCTAGATAATAAAGAAACTAGATCATATTGATAGTATGTATGCGAATAAATAAATAGATAGCACACACACATATATATAGGCCTGCATTGTTTTCTTCTATGATAGTCGCTGATTCTAGGTTAGCAATGCTCCCAACCTGCCTGACTGCCATTTTTAAGCGCATTGGAGTGTCCTCTCTAGCTGTGCGCAAAAGAGAAAGTTAGGGTTTTGGCGTTTTCCTCTTGGCTCTTTTTCACTCTTCCCTGTGAACGTTTCTCAAGTTTAATTCATCTTGTCTATTCAATTGATATTCGCTCTCTTGTTTCCTTGATCACCCTGGACATCTTCTTTAGGATTTTAAAAATATTTGGGGACTTATATTTTAAATATCTTGAAGGATTGTCATTTATTACGAGGAGTGTTTTTCAAAATCAATTTGTCATGTTCAAGGGGTTGAGCTTAGTTGGTTAAAGCATTGAGTTCTTAATGTGGAGACCCAAGTTCAACTCCCATGAGGGACACCTTTGTGTAGAATTCTAAGTTGTGACTCTTGGTCTTCCATTGGTTGTTTAAAGTGGATTTCTAAGTTGTGACCCTTGGTCTTCCAATTGGTGGATGCTAGATTAATTTTAGAGAACCAATTAATGTTGTAGATCCAAATGATATTTGAATTATTTCTTTTGATTCTCAATTGATTAAAGGAGTACATTTAATGTCTTTGGATACATGGACATAGTTAGAATCTAAATGGGAGGATCAAAGTGGGAAGTTGGTCAAATTTTGAATTAATTTTTTTTGTTAGAATAAAATGAATCTACAATTACAAGTTAATCTCTCAATTAAAAATAAATAAAAATAGATCATATTAGATGTGTATGAAAATAAGTACAAACATAGAATTGTTGAATACATTGATAACAAATATATAAGAATGAATGAATATAAGAAAAAAGACAAATTGTAGATGTATAAAAAATATATAATTATTTAAATTCTACAAAGTTAAACATATTACCCTCAAGATTGACACAAAACTAAATGAAAATAAACCAACACAATAAGAGCCAAAATACTTCGTATCAAGCAGGGAATGGCAATATAAGCAGTGACAAAAGCTATGATCAGATGAGTAAATATGATAACAGAATTATACTTCAGCAAATTACAAGATTCAGAATATGAAAGGGAAAAGAGCTTTTCTTTGCTTGGGGAAGTTTTCCATTTTCTGCAAATACCATTGCCTGGTGGCATAGCTTCTACCAGCCAGGTATATCACTGTCCAAACCACAGAAGCCCAACTGTAGAGAGTTTGAGAAATGAAGGCCAAGCCAATCCAATCAACAATCTCAAAAAGATAATGTGGGCACACCACCAAATCAAACAAACCTCCACTTGGCACCACATATCCTGTTTTCCCATCCTTTCTGAGCTTTGATAACAGATAATGGTGATACAAATTTCCCCCAATGCCTATACAAAACAACACAACTCCAACCCACATTAAATCCCTACCCGGTGGTCGCATGCCCTCTGAGAGCTGCTGGGCGTACAACAGATTAACAGTTTGAAAGAAATATGAAAATGAAATCAACAGCGCAGTTTGCAGGGGCATATCACCAGAGTAACGGTGCAGAAACAGAACCTGCAATGCCCAAGATATATGCATTGATTTTTAGAGCATGGTAGAATCAGAATTATATGTCAAAACAAAATCCCAAATAAAAAAAAAACTGTTTCTACTGCTATAAAACTCTCAATCTTCAAACTTTCTCAGGCAAGATGACAAATTTGAGGTAGCCCATTTCCAATGAAGTAAAGTCCTCCATGATATTATTGCCTAGTCTGTTTTCTATTCCATAAATGAAAAATAATAAGGGAAGAGAAACAATATTGTATATATACTTGCCTCCAATTCTCTTTTGAGGAAGTGTATAGTTAAAGCAGATGCGAGGGTGAGCAGATGTGGGCCTGTTGATCCAATGTATCCCAGTTTGGAAAGCAAGAACGCTGATGAAGCTACTGAGGCTGGCCCATAGCAAATAAGCATGCCATTTCTGCTGGATACCTTCTTGGCTTGTTTTACTTCTATTGTCTTAGCGAATTTGGAGTATGTGAGATTGGTACCTTTGACCTCTGAGTATGCAGCATTAAAGCCCCCGATAAGAGTCAAGATTCCAGTAGCTTTGAGATATAAAGATGGAGGGCTCTGAAACAAGATTTGTTGCAGAATATGCGCCATGGCTATGAACGAGATGTGGGGGATTCACACAGGAACTGTTTATCAATGTTAGAAATTTCTCTTATTTGGATGGAATACAAAATCATGGAAACTTCCAGTGGATCTAATTATAACCACGAATGATCCATCCACAATGATATGACACGTCTTCTCATTCGTTACCTTACTTGAGCATTGAATATGTGGCTAATAATTGATGCAGGGTACTCAAATTATACAACCCATTTTTCATATCAAGTTGGCATAAGCTAACGTGTTTTTAACTTGGGGCTTCACTTAGTGAATTTCGGTTATATCACACGTGTTCATGTCATCTTAAAGAATTTCATTATTTTCAAGAAAATTGTCTTAAACTATTTTTTTGTCATGCCTTCCTAATACACAGCCCAAATTAAAAGCCCCCCTATTTTCATCAAATATTGTATTTTTTCAAAGCCCGAATTAAAAAGCCTCTTATTTTCACCCATAGGCAATATATTGTACCCTCATTATTTAGACATTAAACCCCCAATATGAATGCACGTAATATAATATTGCCTAGCCAATAAAGCCCTGATGGTTTTTAATGAATTGTAGAACAATAAAAAGTCTTTGTCAATTGTTTATGAAGATTGTTGTGGCATTTGAATATTAGAATTTGATTGGCTAAACTTAGTTTGGTTAATAGAAGTTGAAATATGAATTATTTATTGATCAAGATTACAAATAATAGTCAATTAAAGGAGATAGCATAAAGAGATCAAGCTTATAAGCTGAAATATGAATTATTTGGAGTTATATGTTTAAGAAGTAAAAAATGATGAACATTGTTGTGGTTTTGGAACATGTTTGTATTGGAATAAAGTAGAATTTGATGTGATTGAATCTAGTTGATCAAGAGAAGTTGAAATATGAACTATTTGAGGTTACATGGTTAAGAACTAAATAAATAATGAAAATTGTTGTGGTATTAGAATATGTTTCTATTAGAACAAAGTAGAATTAGATGTGATTAAATCTAGTTGATCAAGAGAAGTTGAAATATGAGCTATTTGAGGTTATAAGATTAAGAACTAAAGAAATGGTGAGTATACATTGAATAGGGGTTAGAGTGGGTTTCATTACATTTGCAAACACATGAGACATTAATTAGAGTAGGCATAATCTTGAGGAGATGCATCATACTTATGCTAATGGCTAAATTCACTTGAACCATGCAATATAGCCTCGATCATTGGACCTCACTAGATTTTGTTTTGATCTATTTGTTGATGTCCTAAAGCATTGATCATTGGTCATTATTTAACACCAATAAATAATGAAGTGTTCGTCCCATTGGTCAATAGGGTGGGGTTTGACGTGTTATTGTGTGAGAAAGAACCAATTAAATGTTGGCACATGGATGTTGACAAGTGACTCCTAGATTTCATTATACAAGCTCACTATAAGTGTTAACTAAGGACAAGTGTCACTATTGGGCACAAACAACCTTATCAAAGGGCCAATACTTTATCTCATACAGTTTAATGCTATTGTTGGATCTTCTACCAGGTCCTATAATTGACGCTTCACATGAATATTAATAATTTAATAAAAGGTCTTGGTGGGGGGTAAAATCCACTGTTTTATCTCATGCAAGTTGGCATTCACAAAGCTATTTTCTTATGAATTTCAATCACTTACTTAGATATTTGTTTTCCCACCATGAATTTTGAAAGTAGTTATTAACTATGTGAGCCCACATGTCATGAGAGAGATAACTTTGAAAAATTTAACACAAGGTACAAACATTATCAAGATTATACACTACAAACCACCAACTATGAAGTTTTATTATATTGGTTTTTACATTTAAGGCTACAAACTATGCGAATACATAAGACACCTAATTTAAACAATAGATGTATCAATAAACTACCCAGTATAGGATTATTATAAAAGTAGCATAATTTTTTATAACTCTATTAGCTACTAAACCTATTTTGTAGTACCCCTACTCGTTTGAACTCATTAGACTCATATTTTATTATTGTTTGTTTTCAGTGGATACATTACCATGACGTGTTATTCAGATTTTTATGACATTATTTCATGCTTTATCTAGATATGAGATGCATAATTTATTTGCAGTATTTCAATACTTGTGATTAATGGCATTTTATGGATTATTGCTATATACTGACACTTTACTTTATCTATGCAATGTGGAATTACATGTTGTGTCTCTAAGAGTGTATTGGATGCAAGGGGACAATTTTCCTTCACTCATTTCGGTGAGACAGGGAATGTCGTGATTCTCCTTCATCGATGTGTATGTCATGTTTTCTATATAGTATATATGCATGTGTGGTTCGGTGATGCAGGATATTGCAGGTACAAGTATCGGGTATGTACGGGGTATCATCTCCACTTGGCTTTACAGGTCTGAGCGTGCCTTATATTTTTCGATGGAAGTGGAGGAGATAGTAGTTGACCCTATTTTACTCAGTTGCACTCTTGTGAGTGTCGTCAGTTGGTCGTCCTATCAGTTTGTTCGACCTTCGTATTTTGTCATTTGATCTTTTATGAGTATTTGCTTGAGATTTGTTCAGTTTGTGTGTTTTAGTGGATTTGATTAATTAATTAAGTTAATGGAGTTATCTCATAGTTGAATTTTGTATGCATTGAGATTATAAATTTAATTAATTAAAAGAATTTATTAAATTAAGTTGCAAGTTGCATGATATTAGAAATATATTTTATTTAAATTTTAGTGGAAAAATAAATTAGATTAATTGCATTTATTGTTTCCTAGAATTTTAAATAAATAAAAGAATTCATTAAAATTATAGCATTTCTTTAATTTCTTTATTCAGAAAATTAATTAGAGTTGCATGAGAAAAGAAAAGAAAGAAAAATGATTTTTAATTATTGCATGTTAACTTATCCTTGGTTAGAAAATTAGAAAAGAAAATATAATTGTTTTTATTCTAAATTTAGGTTTTTTGGGAAAAAAGATATTCAACCTAGAATTTTAGTTTAAAAAAGGGGAATGGGTCATTATTTTAGGATACACAGGAAACAGGTCAGGGATTTAGGTGAAGAAATTTATTTAGACGCTGATTGAAGGATTGGTTCTCTTCTACAAATTTCTTCCAGGAAAGCTATACCAAGTTGGGTGGCTTTTGTTGATTGTTTGTTTTAAAGAAAATATTTATATTCCTTCTATCTTCTGAATGATGTGTGTGTTAAGATGTTTGTTGATAGTTCTGATACTTAATCTAAGTACGGATTCAATAGCCAACAAGATTAGGGGGGGGGGGGTGAATCATACAAACTTAATCATCAATAAAAACATCAGATTCAACCTCGGTAACATATATCAGTCATATAACCAAATCTATCAAACATGCAAACTTAAAAACATATGAACAATATAAACCTCATAACACCAGATTTAACGTGGAAATCCAAATAGGGAAAAACCACTGTGGGATTTCAGACCCACTAAGAAATATACTCTTCTAGAGTATGCTCGGTTAAAAACAAATCCTGTTAAAGATTACAAACACATTGCTAGATGTGACTCGGTTAAGGGATTTCCTTCAGATCTGTTAGGATCTTCACTTTGTTAGAAGTGACCTTGTTAAAGGATTTCAAACACTCAATAAGAATGTCACCTTGCTAGAGGATTTACATATAAGACTGTTAAGTCCACTTGGTTAAGATATTAAATTAATAATAATTAAATGTTAATTTGATTATTTAAACATCAATTAATAATTAATTAAATTAATATTTAATTAATTCATCTTAACCCTCTTCTCATATTAATTAAATAAATTATTCAATTTATTTGATTTAATTCACTTAACCAAATTCAGACCATTAATTAAATAAATAAATCATATTTATTTAATTAAATATTCTCTCACATTTAAATAAATTAATATTTATTTAAATCCCCCAAAATCCCACCTCTCACATTTAAATAAATTAACATTTATTTAAATCACCTTTATCCTCTACCCACTTGCATTTTCCTACAAATGCAAGTTGCAAAATTATTTTAAATAAATAATTTATTTAAATCACCTTTATCCTCCACCCACTTGTATTTTCCTACAAAAGCAAGTTGCACAACTATTTTAAATAAATTATTTATTTAAAATCCTATTTATCCTCACCCACTTGAAACCTTTAATGGTTTCCCTTAAAGTATTCAAACTTGATGGCTTTAAAGTCTTCAAACTTGATGGCTTCCTTCTATAGTCTTCTTAAGCCTTTAATGGTTTCCCTTAAAGTCTTCAAACTTGATGGCTTTAAAGTCTTCAAACTTAATGGCTTCCCTTAAAGTCTTCTTAAGACTTTAATGGTTTTCCTTAAAAGTCTTCAAGCCTTTAATGGTTTCCCTCAAAATCTTCAAGCATTTTAATGCTTTATCTTCATTTTTCTCATTTAAATAAATTAATATTTATTTGAATATTTATCCAAATGCAAATTACACCATTTAATTGAAATAAATGATTTTATTTTAATTGAAAATACCAAAATTTCTCCCACTTGCATTTTCCTACAAAATCCACTTGCATGCCTAAACCCCTTCTAGAATTTTCTAATCACTTCTAAATAACCTAACCCCTTCTCTAAACTTTGTCACATTCCTAAGCAAAAGGGAAGTCACTTCTCAAACCCTCAAAGTCTTTGATAACCATTAAAGGCTTTCAACCTTCAACCACTAAATGGCTCAAAGTCTTTGATAACCATTGAAGGCTTTCAACCTTCAACAACTTAATCCCCAAAGTCTCCAATAACCATTAATGGTTACCTCAAACCCTCCCACATGGTTAAAACATTTGTTTTGACTCAACCTCTACCCAACCCAAAGGTCTCATTAGGCCATTAATGCTTTGACCATGATTATCTCTTAAACATTTGCACAAATGTTTATCCTTGGATTAACTCTTAATCCAGTGGGTAATCTTAATTTGGATTTGACCCTTAGCCTCTAGATAACCATGAGGTCTTCTCAGGCCTTTAATGCCTCCGACCTCTTCTCTCAACCCAATCCTATGTTGACACTTGTCACCATTTTATTGGTGCCAATTGTGCACATGGATCCCCAACTTTCAAACTTGGCCCTTGATTAAACCATTCAATCTTAACCCTTCATTTCCCCATTTTCTTCTATAAATAGAACCCTTCTCCTCAAGCAAAAAAAAACATTAGAGTATTGTTGTTATACTGGCATTAGCATAGAGCTTTCTCATAGCATCACTATCTACACTTGCATAGCATTTGCTTATCATATTCAACGATCTTGAATCTCCATATGCCATCCATGGCTAGTGCTAAAAGCTGAGAGCTACACTCATTTGGGACTTGGAGAGGAGAGGAACAAGGGAGGAGCAACTATGAGCATCTTGATTAGCTATTTTATTCTATGTTTATATGCTTTTTATTTCATGCTTCATATCTCTCTTGATATGCCTGTTTAGGATAATCTTTTGTTGCTAACACTAACATTTGTTTCTTGTGCTCTTGTGTGTGTTGCCATCAAACAGATTTTCTAATCCTTTTTGCAGAGCATCATTTGGTGAACCCGACGTGAATCCAAACACCAAAAAGATCAACTTTTTTTTTTTAGCCAATAACATGTTTGAATGTTGAAAATGTCACACAGGTTGTGCTTTTGACACTGTTTTGGTGCGTTTGACATTATTTTGGCGCTATTCACCCTGTTTCAGTGCTTTTTCCTTCTCTGTCTTTCCCTTTCTTTTAGTGCGTTTGTGTTAAATAGTGCCTCTGTTCAAACGCATACTAGCGCTATTGTAACAAAACGTTGTACAAATCACCTTGTAACCAAAAAAAAAAAAAAAACCCCAAAAAAAAAAAATTAGGCTTGTAGAAGCCCACCAAATAGGCGGATTTTACTAACTATTTTTCTCTTTTGTGCAGATTTAAATTAGATTAAAAAGTAGATTTATATTTTTTACTAACTTGTTTTTGAAGTTGGTTTTAAAAATGAATTCACTTTTTATTTTGGTTTAAAATTAACTTCACATTTCAAATTTGGGCTTTTAAAAAAGAATCACACATTTGTTTGGGGCTCTTAAAAAGAATTTCATTGTTCCAAGGTAAAAAGAACCACAAACTTATACAAAAACAACTTTATTTTTTTTTGCAAGTTAGGAAACAAACTTCGTTTTGGTGCTTAAAATCAACAAGGCAAATTTTATTTCTTGCATCAAGATAAAACTCACAATCCACACTTCCATTTTTGGTGCAAATAAAATTCACAATCAACTTGTCTCATTTTTAAAGCAATTTTACTTCATGCAAACATGTTTTTCATTAAGTTGACCAGGATTTTCAAATTCTAGTTTACTCAAACAATTGCCTTTGAAAATTAAAAAGAACACCATGATTGTTGGAGCAACATCTCCAAATAGTTAGATCACATTGCAATGATAAATTAAAAAGAACAAGTGTTTTTCATGCTTGGCACACTTGTGCAAAGAGTTGGTCGAGTGGTCCTACTTCTAACACACACTATCCTCTCCCTTGGCTTTCGTGGTCCTAGGTGCAAGAGAAAAGTGTTAGTAACACTCAAAATTTTATCTTTTTAAGAGAGGCCTGCCAAGAGACACATCACTCTTGGGAACGACCTTGAGCGGTAAATCCTTCGAGCCGCTATAAAAATCAGGTGAGAGTGAAAGCTGTAGCCTTGGGTATAGCTGTTCCTACAGTGTAACTGGCCGAAAGGACAAATGGGCCCCACCACTAGTTACAAGGCTCTTAAGTGAGTCACTGCAGAATGAACTTATGTCCAAAAACATCGAACATGACTAAACACCTTTAAGTAGTAGCCCACCTGTTCTATTGATTGAGGATATTTGAGATATAATTTAGTGCAAGAGCATAGATGGTTTTGCTCCCAAGATACTCACCATACATATTTCCTTGAGTAGAAACATAGCTTTTTGAAAAGTCACTTGTGGCTTGATAAAAGTGGTGACTCCCCCATCATAGGGATCATCTATTTGTTATGCTCGTGCAAGACTTAGTATATCACATCCTTACCTGCCACGGCGGGATTCATAAGGTATGTAGTACCAAAGTCGAAGAAATATCAAGATGTGGGCTAAATTTATCACAACTGGCCATTTGACCTTAGGGATAAAAAGTGTTTGAAGTGTGTTCATTTTACAGACCTAGTGCAAATTGAGCCGACTTCAGGCTTTGGAAATACACCTTAAAATACATCTAAAGGAAGGGTTATATACAAGTCCAAAGATTGGGTTGATCTAGACCCATAACTCATTTGTGCCTTTTCGGCAACATTCTTGTGTTTGTGTGCTTGCTTTGTTTTCTTGTCAAAGAAAAGTCAGAAGATCAAATCCCAAAAACAAAGTATTCATCCAACATTTCTCAAAAACAATCAAAAATACCAAAAACAAAGTGCAAACAACAAAGAGTCAAATTTTATGACCATTCTTCACATCTTGCGAAAGAAGAAGCGTCATCAGAATATTAACTTGAAAAGAAGACCATTAAGCTCAAAGGTTTTGATCAAAAAGAGGAAATTCTTCTATATCAATAGACAAATCTTTGTCTCACATAGAGTCTTTCTGCATCGCATGCGTCTTTACCTTCAAGGCAAAACAAATGAATTTGATTCTGAATCATTGAACCATAGAGCTTTTATGCAATATAGGGCTCTGAGTTATCACAAAAATCAAGGAGGAAAGATTAATCCCAACTTCTTCCCAAACGTCTGCATCACTTACAACACAGCTCGAGAAATACCACCAACACCCGAAAGGGAAGAGATAGAGTTTGTCCCATTCGTAACACAAAGTTTTTATTGAAAGTTGAAAACAAAACATCCATCCTCTCATTCCTACATCATTATTCCATCATCAATCCATCCCAAACTCTCAAAACATTAAGATGTTCTTATCCCAAGATTCCTTTTTAAATATTGCTTGAATCAAACACATCACATCACTTTTTAGATTGTTTCTACATCTAGGATAAGCTCATCCTAAGAGACACATCTACGCAGGTTAAAACTAGTTCATGAGTGAATCCTCTCATTACTAGGTAGTCAAAATCTGTAACACATCTCAGATTTCTCTACACCTTATCACATCCAAACTCCTCACACAAACAAGCAATTCAAAGAAGGAATTTCGGTTACATCTACCTTAAAGTGCTAGAGATTTACATACCACACAATCCACTAATCATTAATCTTTCATCAACAACTCATCATCATCTTCAATCAACTTCAACACAAACTTGTAAGCAACATGGCTCAAACCCGATCATGGTCAAGGCAACGAGAAATAGAAATTGAGGAAGAAGAAGACGAAAATCTCAATGAATTTCAAGAAGCACTTGGAGGAAATATAAATGATGAAAACCCAAGTACTCCCACTCCTTCAACAATCGAAAGGGTTGAGCATAATCCTCACTTTAACAGATTGTTTGATGAAATACTCAGGAGCAATGCGGATGCTCACTTCTTAAAACTCGCTCAAGAAGGAGCCAAACTCCCCTCTGACTTTGATCTTGCCCAATTAAGACAAGCATCAGAAAGACAAAGTTGCCATGAGGAGGAAAGAGGTAGAAATCACATCAGATATAACATTCCTCGAGGTAACCCACCACCTCCTCCTCCAAATGAAATGGAGATGTTGCGGCAACAAGTCGAGAATCTCATCCAACAACTTCATAGTGGTGTTAAGACCAATCAATTTTCACTTAACGACATCTGTCCCTATCCTTTTGATAGGAATCTTTATATGCCACCCTTTCCACGTGGGTTCGAAACACCCAAATTTGAAAAATATAGAGGAAAGGGAGATCCTCGTGATCATGTCCGAGAATTTCATTCTGCTTGCCTCGAAGTGGCATATGAAGACACATACCTAATGCGCCTTTTTCCCCAAAGCTTGGGAGGAACAACCACATCATGGTTTTCCCGACTACCAGGTGGCATTAGAACATTTGAGGAACTCATCCAGAAGTTCCTATCTCATTACTCTTATAATATTGAACGTGACATCACCATGGCTGATCTATGCAACACCAAACAAAAACCAGGTGAACTATTCTCAGTATTCTTGCAACGATGGCGCCAAATGTCTAGCAGACGTTCTCTTCAGTTACCTGAACGAAAACTAGTGGAAATTTTCATTTTCAACTTAAACGAAGAAATGGAATTTCACCTGGATGTCAAAGACACAGACTCTTTTAACGATATGATCACCAAGGGTTTAAAATGTGAAAGGGCACTCATCAAGAAAGGACTCATCAAAATCTTTAATGAACCAAAAGATGGTCCTCGCCCGCGCTTCAATAGTGATAAACCAAACTTCTGGAACAAGAATAAGAATATCGTCAACGATGGGGTTGTGGATGCTTGAACTATCCAAAATGCACAACCTGTGGTTCGATTTGCAGGACAAAATCCTCCACCTCAAAACAACACAAATGTTCCTTCTAATCAAGGTCGCATCACATCTCACGATGAACCTAGACCTCGTCAGCAAAAACAAAAACGCACATACACTCCCTTAGGGGAACCCATTGAAACAGTGTTGCGACAACTCATTTCTCAAAATTTGATCACTCTACCTAAGCTATCAAACTATGAGCCTCAAGTCAAACCGGCATGGTGGAGAGATACTGAACACTGTGAATTCCATCAAGGAAGAGGGCACATGATAAGTAATTGTCACCAATTGAAAGATCTCATTCAGGATCTTATTGATCGAGGAGAAATTGAAATTGAAGGACATGACCCAAAAACAACCAATAATGATCATCTGATGTTCAAAAATCCACTTCCATCACAAGATCAAAGGGGTCCTTCCACTTCCCGACAAGGCACTGATACCACTGATTATACGCAGGCTATGTATAAGTACACTGTAAATCACCTGTATGATGCCAGTGAACAAATTGCAACCATAACCTTCAAAAATCCCACCTCAAATTGCAATGTTGTTACACGTCGTGGCAAGGTCACCATCAAGGCAGCTCCACAGGGCACCACCTCCGTCCCAAAGCAGTACAATCTTGTGGAACACTTAGATAAAACGCCTGCGCTTATATCCATTTTAGAGCTTTTGCGCCTATCACCATCTCATAAAACTATCTTGGATCAAGCACTCCAAGAGGCGTTAGTCCCTGCAAATTTGAATATAGACCAATTTCAAGCCATGGTTGGAAATCTAAAGACATCACCTTGTCTCACTTTTTCTGAAAGTGACAACTCTTCTTTCCAACAACCTCATAACGCTTCGCTACACATTGAAGGATTTATCAACCAACACAGGATCAAGCGAGTCTTGATCGATAATGGAGCAGGCCTAAACATTTGTACACTATAGTTGGTCACAGCATTGGGATATGAAATAGAATCAGTGGATCCTCGCAAGAAGATCACCATCAAGGCCTATGATGATGCAGAGCGTTCATCCAAAGGAGTTGTGGTACTACCAATCCGAGTGGGCCCTGTGGTAAAGCATATCATCTGTCAGGTTTTGGACCTTCCTCTGCCATATAATCTATTATTAGGGAGACCTTGGATACATGCCATGCAAGCCGTTCCATCTACCTACCATCAATGTATTAAGTTCCCCCATAATGGTACAGAGATCACAATCCTGGGCGATGCAAATCCCTTTGCTTTTTGCCATAATATCAACCATCAACCAGAGATTACTGTTCCTAATAATAGGGAAGCCATTTCCTCCACATCATATGTAAGTCCCGTCTCTCTTGCCAGTTCAAACACTACTATACCCAAGCAAGAAAAGCTTAAGATGAAAGTAGCAGAGGAAGGTCCTAGAGAATACAACTTGAGTCAGCTCTTTTGTGTGGGACAAATGCCCACTTCTCCTAGAGCACATGGTAAACCACAGCAGTTACTCCAACAACCACTAATCACGTCTGCATGTGCCTTGATGCCTTTCATCCTTGGAAAGAGTCAAGAGGAAGAGACACAAGATGAGGACCTAGCGGACTAGATCTATAAAGATCCCATCACCATTGATAAACCGCAAGTTACACTTCCTACGGAACAGTATGGCAAAGGCCTCCTCATTATGCAAAGAATGGGATATGATGGTCAGAGTGCTTTGGGATACTGCAAACAAGGACGACATGAACCTCTGCTGCTAGAATTCAAGCCCAAAGGTAATACAGGCCTAGGCTTTGAAAAAGAGATTCTTCCTAAACTTAGATTCAAAGGCAAACCCAGCAAACCATTTTGCCCACCTATCGCAAAGAGGACACCTTTCACAATCAAAGCACCATCAAGCACTATCCCCACTGCCCCATCGAGGCTCACAACCCCACCGCAACCGTCATCAATATCATTCATCCCACCAAACGGACCAGTAATCCCATTAGCAACACCATTTGTAGCAACAACTGTATCAGAACCCGCAGCAGCATCTATGGCACCAGCCGTTCCAACAGAAGCCACTACGTCAACACTGCCGATACTTCCAGTAACAAATCCTTTAATCCCCATCAAAATTCCTGCAGCACCAATCACTACAAAGGTACATAAACCAATCACGCCTGCAGTATTCAACTCCAGCGACATCCCAGTATGGTATAGCAATCGAATGCTGGAAAGTGATTCAGAGACCGACTCACATGAGTGGGAATTTAATTCTGTACAGCTTAACACTTCAGATGAGGAAGACACATCACCACCTCCGCCACGCAAAGACATCCCTGTTTACGGAGAAGCATAGATAAAGACCACTTGGGTACCTGAGCTGGAAACATCTTCCACAGACCCTACGTCTCATCCTACTCCTAATTCTGACAGGGAGAGTACCATCAACGACCTTCACCACACTGTCTTAACCCTCACTGATACATCTCCCGCACTTAACCTAATTGATGAAGTAATGCCCATTATCCACCCTGAACTCATCGAATGGAACCAACCAAATCCCCCATGTCTTGACCTCTTCCAAAACGATGAGGCTATCATTGACTTTTTGGAAATAAGGGATAACCTACCAAGCGGGGATCACAAAGCTGGATTCGCCATTGAACTTAATAGCGCAACATACTTTGGGGCAGATGCCAAACCTTTCAGCTGCAAAAATATAACAATAAAACATGGATCTTCCAGTGAAAACCACACTGTGGCACTGTTTGATCCGACAAAAGTAAAAAGAAAGAGCGTATCCAACGGTGAAAACCTCTCAGAGGCGCCTGAGGATGAAGGGTTTGACATTCTCCCTGCTAATGCACAATAGGAATGATCAACGATCCTCATTGAGGAGACCAAAGAATACAATGTGGGGACTCTTGAAAATTCTCATATCATACATCTGGCATCTCTTCTCACTCCCGAGGAACAGCCTAAATTTATAGAGTTCTTCCAGCAGCGTCAGATCAACTTTGCATGGTCATATGCAGACATGCCTGGGCTTGATCCTGATTTAGTTATGCATCATCTCACAGTAGCAGAAGGAGCCAAACCGGTCAAGCAGAAGCTTCGTAAGATGCATCCTCAGATTGCAGTGCTAGTCAAAACAGAACTCAAGAAACTCCTAGATGTTGGTTTCATTAGGCCAATTGATTATGCAGAATGGATCTCCAACATTGTGCCAGTTGGCAAACCAAAAGGGGGCATCCGCATTTGTACTGACTTCAGAGATCTGAATAAGGCATGTCCTAAGGATGACTTCCCCCTACCAAATATCGACATCATAGTAGATTTGACAGCAGGACATGCCATGCTTTCACTCATGGATGGCTTTTCAGGATACAATCAAATAAAGATCGCACCAGAGGACCAACATAAGACAGCCTTCACATGTCCATGGGGCACATACTGCTGGAATGTAATGCCTTTTGGTCTAAAGAATGCAGGAGCAACCTATCAAAGAGCAATGACCACATCTTCCATGACATGATGCATACTATGATGGAAGATTATGTGGATGACTTACTAGCAAAATCACTCAATAGAGAAGGACATCTCCACATCTTAGATAAAATCTTTGATAGACTGGAACAATACCATGTTCGACTCAACCCAAAGAAATGTGTCTTTGGAGTGACCTCCAGGAAGCTTTTAGGATACATTGTCTCTAGCAAAGGTATTGAGGTCGACCCAGCAAAGGTAAAAGCCATCATGGACATGCCACCTCCAAGGAATATCAGTCAGCTAAGAACACTACAAGGACGGCTTCAATCCATCCGCAGATTCATTGCACAATTGGCTGATAAGTGTCACCCATTCACACACCTGCTACACAAGAACACCCGCTTTCAGTGGGATGACAAATGCCAACAAGAATTTCAGGTGCTTAAAGACTATCTCATGAATCCACCATTGCTGATGCCACCAGATTCAAGTAGACCGTTGTTACTTTATATCTCAACAAGAAGTACAGCATTGGGTGTACTACTGGCACAACATAATGCAGAAGGCAAAGAGTGTGTTGTATACTACATCTCTCGCACACTGGTTGGCTATGAACTCAATTACACACCTATTGAGTGAGCTTGCCTAGCAGTAATCTTAGCATCCACTAAACTGAGGCACTATCTATTAACACACAAGGTACAACTCATCGCAAAGATTGATCCACTCAAGTACTTACTTAGCAAAGCAGCATTGACAGGTCGCTTGGCCAAATGGGTAATGATTCTAAGTGAATTTGACATTGAGTACGTGGACCGTAAAGCTATCAAAGGTCAGGTTATTGCAGATCAGTTGGCCGATGCACCACTCATAGGCGATCATCCTCTCATTTCCAATTTTCTAGATGAAGAGATATTCATGATCACAGAAGCACAGCCATGGAAACTATATTTTGATGGTTCATACACTAGGCACGACTCGGGGGCAGGCATTTTGTTTATCACACCTCAAGGTGATAGCATCCCGAAGTCTTACAGGCTCACATTTCCATGCACAAACAACATAGCAGAGTATGAGGCCTTGATCACAGGACTCAGGTTAGCCGTACAATGGAAATTACAAGAACTACAAGTATATGGTGATTCCCAACTAGTCATTCGACAAGCAACAGATGAGTATCAGACCAAAGATGATAAACTCATGCCATATAAGCAAATGGTGGACACTCTAAAGACATCATTTACTACTATCACTTTTGAGTAGATACCAAGAGATCAGAATCAAGCTGCTGACGCTATGGCTACCATCGCATCTCTCCTAGATCTTCCACAAAATTCAACACGCTACGAGTTCTTGATAGAACGACTTTGGATCCCCGCTTATGATATCCCCGAATCTGAGATGATATGTTGCCTCGTCGGTTCCGAATCCCCATGGTACAGTGAGTTCTAGACCTATCTCCGCGATCATACCCTTCCTCCCAACCAATCAAATAACCAACGAAAAACCTTCATTCGCCAAACTGCTCGATATACCATTATTGCCGAAACCCTATACCGACGCGGTCTTGATGGTACTCTCCTTCGATGTCTGGAACAAGGTGAGATAACAAAGGTTTTGGAAGAGGTACATGAAGGAATTTGCGGGACTCACTCAAGTGGTCCGTCACTAGCCAAGAAACTCATGCGAGCTGGATATTATTGGCCATCTATGGAAAAGGATTCCTACTACTTTGTCAGAAAATGCAAGAAATGTCAAGTTCATGGCGACCTGATACATGCACCGGCCTAGGAACTGCAACCAATCATGACACCATGGCCTTTCTGTCAATGGGGCCTTGACCTTGTGGGTAAAATCCATCCATCTTCATCCAATGGCCATAAATTCATTATTACCACCACCGAATATTTCACAAAGTGGATCGAAGCTGTTCCACTTACCCAAGTCACCGGCAAGCAGATCACCTCATTCATCCTCAACTACATCATCTGCCGGTATGGTGTGCCCATGTCCATCATCACAGATAACGGTCTTCCTTTCAAAAATCAGGATGTCCGTGAACTTTGTGAGAAATTTCATATCCAACACCGCTTTTCCACCCCCTATTACCCACAAGGCAATGGTCAGGCCGAAGCATCCAATAAAAACATATTAAGAATCCTAAAGAAGACAGTAAATGATGCTGGCCGTGATTGGCATGTTCAACTAAATCCAGCACTATGGGCATATCGAACTAGCATTCGAACCCCTACAGGTGCAACTCCTTACTCATTGGTCTATGGTGCAGAAGCTATCCTGCCTATTGAGGTTGAGATACCATCCTTATGGGTTTCCTTGCATAATCTAATAGATGATGAAGCGTACAGAGTCTCACGCCTCCAAGACTTGGAGCTACTTGATGAGAAGCGACAAGCCGCATACAACCATCTCAAAGCCTATCAGCAGCGCATGAGCAGAAGCTACAATCACCGCGTTAGATCTCGTATATTTGAGGTAGGTGATCTTGTTCTACGAGAGAATCCTCGCAACCAACCAAACAGAAAACATCAGGGCAAGTTTGAATCAAACTGGTTGGGCCCATATGTTGTCACTGCTATATTCGGGTCTGGGGCATATCAGTTGGCTACATCAGAAGGAGAACCGCTTGCAGATCCAATCAACAACATGCACCTCAAATGGTTTTATACCTAAGGTGAACCTTGCATACCAGAAAAATACCAAAAACATTCAGAAAAATGTCCTGAAGAAAATACAAAAAAAAAAACATTCAAAAATTCAAGAAAAATCATGCATCCAAACGGTGAACAACCACTCCGGTGGCACCTTGGGTAAGTGCGATGGCGAAAACCTGGCAAACAGGCACCACTCGTAAAGGCAATGGCTCCAGTATCTTTCAGGCTCGTTGCGATCACATTCATACATACACACATCCATCCATCTAACCATGGCTTGTTATTTGATCTGTAATCCAAGAAAGTACTTCATGCGTCTGGCATCCCGCTTTTTTATAGTTATGTCTAAACTAGGGGCAATGCCTTTAACCTATTGATGGAAGTGGATTCTACATTACTGGTGATTCATTGGCAAAAACATTAAAAAATGACTTACAAAATCCAAAAACATTCAAAAATGTCTCGCAAAATCCAAAAACATTCAAAAATGACTTACAAAATCCAAAAACATTCAAAAAAATGTCTCGCAAAACCCAAAAACATTCAAAAATATCTCACAAAAATACCAAAAACATTCAAAACAATTCAAAATCCAAAAACATTGACAGAACCATTGAAAAATCACACAAAAACATGGCAACACCTTGTACATACCCATCCATGCAGATACCAAAATAAACATTGACAAACTACTCACACAATGACCATTTACCAATCAACATCATACAATCAAACTGTCTTCAACAAGGATGCATCCTTCCTTACCAAAACAAAGACAAAAGTGACATTTTCTTTGACAAGAAAATTATGTTAAGCTATCAAATACTTAGTTGATTTGTGAGTACAATTGTTCGTTTATTTGTATCAGGATCTTGCAGCATTGTTTTGTATCATTTGCGCATTATTTCTGATAAAGTATTGGGGCATGTACTAATGGTGTCTATGTGGGAAGTTCACCAAGCTACGTGATCTTATGCAAAATGCAGTCATAGATCACTATGACTTGCTGACTACAGCATATACCTCGACCATATGAGCATGAACCATTACCAAGGATCCATATTCTTTATTCTTTATGTATATACTGTTTGTTTGCAGGTACAATGCTCTTTCCTTGGTTCCTCCTACCTCATCCAAACTGGATAAAGGTTTTATCTCTTATTACGGTATGCACTTGTCTCAGGATATGATCAGTCTAAGATCAAGGAGGACGATCCAAGTCATGCATGAAAGGAGATAATCCTTGCCTATTCCGCAAGCAATACTCTGGTCAACTTGATCCATTATATCAAGTTGCTTGTATTAACTTACTATATCAAAATCCATGTAAGGAATACTCAGGTCATCTTGAATCATTATGTCAAGTTGCTTGTATTTTCTTACAACATTTTAAAGCTCAGCGATGAAAAATAGAGCACCATGGATCATCATTCCATCTCATTTGTATATATTGCATTCCGTTGCATTCCATCCATCCATACATTCATAAATAGCTGCATATCATTCATACATAGTAATGACAATGGATACTCTATTTTCCTCTTCTTCCATAGGAATTTAATAGGTCATCCATTTCTTCTATCTAACATTGAACCCCTCCCCACCCTCCCCATCTCAATAATTACCATCACATACCCTACATCATGTCCCAATCAACCTAATCAAGCCACGTTCATCACCATCCATCTCTAAATAGGAGGGATTGTGTTTCCTATCCTAAGTCATCCAATAAGTCAAGAAAGTTACTCTATCTGCATAGGTACATCGACTCCCACACACCTAGACTATCAACAGATACTCTGATCAAGTATCTTCGGGTCTCAACAGGTAATCGATTATGGCAATCCTAGACTACATCAGACATTTATCATAATGACCTAGTCTCAACGGGGCTGCCATGATTCCCCACAACCATCCATCACATGCACACACTATCAATTGATCAACCAATCAAACACAATCCAACAGACAATTACATCAATTGTCTACGTCTCAACGAGTATTTTGCTTCATATACCTTGACTTCATTAGACAATTACATCAATTGTCTAAGTCACCATCGGGTCACTTTGATTCACTTACTCAGACTTTATCATGTCCAAGCGACCAACTAACATCAACTGTCACGCTTTGACTTGACCGGGGCAATTCAACCGATTGCACCAGATTGTCCAACCAATTTTGATCAATTGTATAGCATCAATCAAAACCCCACACTACATCTGCTATGTATCTCTTGCATGACCTCAGGGTACTCACTGGTTTGTTGTTTCTTCATATTCACTCCATTTTCTCCCATTCTTTCATCATTAGTTCTAATTTCTTCTATTCTACATCCCCTCCACTTTTCATTCTTTTTCGAGAGATCGCCTGATTTTTCAAAAAAATTCGGCCCATCTCTCAAGGGGGCATACCACCTATTAAATTTACATTTTATGGGGCATTTCTTCACACTTATTTTTCTTTCTTTGAAACGACGCGATAAACTGCACCGTCTCAAAGAGGGGCAAATGTAGTCACATAAATCTGTCCACTTAATTAAATGAATACTTAGTATTTATTTTATTATTTAAACATCAATTAATAATTAATTAAATTAATATTTAATTAATTCATCTTAACCCTCTTCTCCTATTAATTAAATAAATTATTCAATTTATTTGATTTAATTCACTTAACCAAATTCAGACCATTAATTAAATAAATAAATCATATTTATTTAATTAAATATTCTCTCACATTTAAATAAATTAATATTTATTTAAATCCCCCAAAATCCCACCTCTCACATTTAAATAAATTAACATTTATTTAAATCACCTTTATCCTCTACCCACTTGCATTTTCCTACAAATGCAAGTTGCACAATTATTTTAAATAAATTATTTATTTAAATCACCTTTATCCTCCACCCACTTGTATTTTCCTACAAAAGCAAGTTGCACAACTATTTTAAATAAATTATTTATTTAAAATCCTATTTATCCTCGCCCACTTGAAACCTTTAATGGTTTCCCTTAAAGTATTCAAACTTGATGGCTTTAAAGTCTTCAAACTTGATGGCTTCCTTCTATAGTCTTCTTAAGCCTTTAATGGTTTCCCTTAAAGTCTTCAAACTTGATGGCTTTAAAGTCTTCAAACTTAATGGCTTCCCTTAAAGTCTTCTTAAGACTTTAATGATTTTCCTTAAAAGTCTTCAAGCCTTTAATGGTTTCCCTCAAAGTCTTCAAGCATTTTAATGCTTTATCTTCATTTTTCTCATTTAAATAAATTAATATTTATTTGAATATTTATCCAAATGCAAATTACACCATTTAATTGAAATAAATGATTTTATTTTAATTGAAAATACCAAAATTTCTCCCACTTGCATTTTCCTACAAAATCCACTTGCATGCCTAAACCCCTTCTAGAATTTTCTAATCACTTCTAAATAACCTAACCCCTTCTCTAAACTTTGTCACATTCCTAAGCAAAAGGGAAGTCACTTCTCAAACCCTCAAAGTCTTTGATAACCATTAAAGACTTTCAACCTTCAACCACTAAATGGCTCAAAGTCTTTGATAACCATTGAAGGCTTTCAACCTTCAACAACTTAATCCCCAAAGTCTCCAATAACCATTAATGGTTACCTCAAACCCTCCCACATGGTTAAAACATTTGTTTTGACTCAACCTCTACCCAACCCAAAGGTCTCATCGGGTCATTAATGCTTTGACCATGATTATCTCTTAAACATTTGCACAAAGTTTTATCCTTGGATTAACTCTTAATCCAGTAGGTAATCTTAATTTGGACTTGACCCTTAGCCTCTAGATAACCATGAGGTCTTCTCAGGCCTTTAATGCCTCCAACCTCTTCTCTCAACCCAATCCTATGTTGACACTTGTCACCATTTTATTGGTGCCAATTGTGCACATGGATCCCCAACTTTCAAACTTGGCCCTTGATTAAACCATTCAATCTTAACCCTTCATTTCCCCATTTTCTTCTATAAATAGAACCCTTCTCCTCAAGCAAAAAAAAGCATTAGAGTATTGTTGTTATACTGGCATTAGCATAGAGCTTTCTCATAGCATCACTATCTACACTTACATAGCATTTGCTTATCATATTCAACCATCTTGAATCTCCATATGGCATCCATGGCTAGTGCTAAAAGCTGAGAGCTACACTCATTTGGGACTTAGAGAGGAGAGGAACAAGGGAGGAGCAACTATGAGCATCTTGATTAGCTATTTTATTCTATGTTTATATGCTTTTTATTTCATGCTTCATATCTCTCTTGATATGCCTGTTTAGGATAATCTTTTGTTGCTAACACTAACGTTTGTTTCTTGTGCTCTTGTGTGTGTTGCCATCAAACAAATTTTCTAATCCTTTTTGCAGAGCATCACCTTGTATAGATGACCTTTTTGATCAGGTTAAGGGAGCCAAGGAGTTCTCTAAGATTGACCTAAAGTCTAGATACCATCAATTGCGCATTCAAGATGCAGACATTCATAAGATAGTGTTTCATACTTGTTATGGTCACTATGAGTTCACAGTGGTGCCATTTGGGTTGACAAACGCGCCTTCAGTTTTCATGAGCTTAATGAATGGGGTTTTTCGCACCTACCTTGATCGTTTCGTCATTGTATTCTTGGATGACATTCTAATTTATTCTAGATCTATGGAAGAGCATGAGGTTCACTTACATCAAGTATTGCAATGCTTGAGGGAGAATCATCTTTATGCCAATTTGGTGAAGTGTGACTTCTTCCATACTGAGGTGAACTATCTTGGTCATGTGGTTTCGGGAGAAGGTATATCCATGGATCCTTCAAAGATCCAAGCCATTGTTGATTGGCCAGCACCAAACAACATTTCAGAAGTTAGGAGTTTTATGGGTTTGGCTGGATATTACCGTCACTTTGTTGAAGGCTTTTCCTGGATAGGACACCCGATTACTTCTCTTCAGAGAAAAGGGAAGAAGTTTGTTTGGTCAAAATAGTGTGAGACAACTTTTAGGACCTTGAAGGAACTCCTGGTCAGTGCTCTGATTTTGGCAGTTCTTGATCCATCTAGAGATTTTATGGTATGCACAGATGCCTCTTTGGAAGGTATAGGTGTGGTGCTTATGCAGGATGGACATGTGGCTTCTTATGAGTCTCACAAACTCAAGAACCACAAGTTGAACTATCCAGTTCATGATTTAGAGTTGGCAGTTGTAGTTCATGCTTTGGTTAGATGGTGGCATTTCCTATTAGGGCGTCAGTTTGAGCTGCATAGTGATTACTGCAGTCTGCAGTATATATTCACGCAGCCGAATTTGAATGCTCAACAACAGAGATAGATGGAATTCTTCTGTGAGTATGATTTTGAGGTTCGTTATATTCAGGGGAAAGAGAACTTAGTCGTAGATGCTTTGAGTCGTAGGCGGCATGAAGTTTCAACATTGTCCCTTGGAGTAGACTTGAGAGAGAGAATTCTAGGAGTCTTCCTCATGATACTTGGTATCGGGATGTTAGAGTAGTGATAGAGTCTGGAAGGCCTTTAGAGGGTAGATTTTTTGGATATAACCTTGAGGCAGATGGACTTCTTCATCACCATGGACAGATCTAGGTACCTCCTTTGGAGGGTCTTCATGTTTTGATCATGACTGAGGCCCATCATGCACCTTATTCGGCACATCCAAGTGTCAAAAAGATGCACACAGATCTTAGACAGATTTATCATTGGGCTGGTATAAAACACGACATTGCTGATTTTGTGTCGAAGTGTTTAGAGTGTCCGCAGGTGAAGGCGAAGCATCAACACCTGACAAGGCTTTTACAACCTAATTTGGTACTGGATTGGAAATGGGATATCATTTCTATGGATTTTATTGTTGGATTGCCTATCTCTTTGCGTCGTCATGATGCTATCATGGTCATAGTTGACATATTGACTAAGGTTGCTCATTTTGTACCTATTCAAGCTTCCTATACGACATCAGTGATGGCACGAGTCTTCTTGGAAGATGTAGTGAGATTGCATGGGATTCCAAGGCGGATCATATCTGATAGAGATCATGTCTTTACGTCAGCATTGTGGACCTCACTTTAGCATGATTTGGGGACTCAATTGAATTTTAGTTCATCTTATCACCCAGAGACAGATGGTTAGACAGAGTGAGTGAATCAGGTGTTAGAGGACATGCTTCGCATGTATGTGATGGATCAGCAGTCGCGCTGGGAGGACTATATCTATCTAGTGGAGTTTTCTTATAACAATGGATATCATAGCTCCATAGGTATGTCCCCCTTTCAGGCATTGTATGGTCATCCTTGCCGCACTCCTTTGAGTTGGGATTGGCTAGAGGACAAGGTTCTTATAGGATCAGATATTCTTCGGGAGATGGAGCAGTAGGTAGAGAGGATTCATGAGCATTTGGTAGCTGCACAGGATAGGTAGAAGAAGTATGCAGATGCTCATAGGGTAGATCATCAGTTTTCTATTGGCGAATGTGTGTTCTTGAGAGTACGTTCGTGGAAGAGTCCGATCCGTTATGGAAAGGGTTCTAAGTCGGTGCTTCGATTTGTTGGACCTTTTGAGATCCTTGAGAGGATAGAATCTATTGCCTACCTTTTTGCCTTGCCACCGAGTCTATCCCTCATCCACGATGTCTTTCATGTTTCAGATCTTCGACCTTATCATCCCAATGTGACACATGTTCTTGATTGGAACTCTTTGTAGGTCGAGGACGGGCAGCTTTCTATGGAGCTCGTGCGCATTCTTCAACGTCGGGATTTGATTCTCAAAGGTCGCACCATCGACCAGGTAAGGGCCCTATGGGACCCAAATGATGAGACCTCGACAACTTGGGAGGATGCAACAAAAATGAGAGAGTTGTATTCTTATTTGTTTTAGGCTTCCAGGAGTAAGCCTAGTTTTAGGGGGGAGAATGTAGTACCCCTCCTTGTTTGAACTCATTAGACTCATATTTTATTATTGTTTATTTTTGGTGGATACATTACCATGATGTGTTATTCAGATTTTTATGACATTATTTCATGCTTTATCTGGATATAAGATGCATAATTTATTTGCAGTATTTCAGTACTTGTGATTAATGGCGTTTTATGGATTATTGCTATATACTAACACTTTACTTTATCTATGCAATGTGAAATTATATGTTGTGTGTCTGAGAGTGTATTGGATGCAAGGGGATGATTTTATTTCACTCATTTCGGTGAGACAGGGAACGTCGCGATTCTCCTTCATCGGTGTGTATGTTGTGTTTAATATATAGTATATATGCATGTGTGGTTCGGTGATGCAGGATATTGTAGGTACAAGTACCGGGTAGGTATGGGGTATCATCTCCACTTGGCTTCATAGGTCTGAGTGTGCCTTATATTTTCCGATGGAAGTGGAGGAGATAGTAGTTGACCCTATTTTACTCAGTTACACTCGTGTGAGTGTCGTCAGTTGGTCGTCTTGTCAGTTTGTTTGGCCTTCGTATTTTGTCGTTTGATCTTTTTATGAGTATTTGCTTGAGATTTGTTCAGTTTGTGTGTTTTAGTGGATTTGATTAATTAATTAAGTTTATGGAGTTATCTCATAGTTGAATTATGTATGCATTGAGATTATAAATTTAATTAATTAAAAGAAGTTATTAAATTAAGTTGCAAGCTACATGATATTAGAAATATATTTTATTTAAATTTTAGTGGAAAAATAAATTAGATTAATTGCATTTATTATTTCCTAAAATTTTAAATAAATAAGAGAATAAATAAATAAATAAATGAATAAAAGAATTCATTAAAATTATAGCATTGCTTTAATTTGTTTATTTAGAAAATCAATTAGAGTTGTATGAGAAAAGAAAAGAAAGAAAAATGATTTTTAATTATTGCATGTTAACTTATCCTTGGTTAGAGAATTAGAAAAGAAAATAAAATTGCTTTTATTCTAAATTTAGGTTTTTGGGGAAAAAAGATATTCAATCTAGAATTTTAGTTTAAAAAAGGGGAATAGGTCATTATTTTAGGATACACAAGAAACAGGTCAGGGATTTAGGTGAAGAAATTTATTTGAAAGCTGATTGAAGGATTGGTTCTTTTCTACAAATTTCTTCCAGGAAAGCTATACCAGGTTGGGTGGCTTCTGTTGATTGTTTGTTTTAAAGAAAATATTTCTATTCCTTCTATCTTCTTAATGACGTGTGTGTTAAGATGTTTGTCATATCCTGTTTGATTAATTATGTTCTTAGCTAAAGTCGATACCTGAAGTTAATTTCTAGTTTAATGGAAAGAAGTTATTTCTGGGTGTTTGTGGATTAAATTTTGAGAAAATTGGGAAAATTATTATAGCAAATATTGCCAAGATTTTTATTATGAATGGAAATTGCAAGATTTGGGAGGAATGGGATTTACCAGAGAAATCATTCCCTCTTGTTTGTTTTTGTTCCGCTTTTCGCTATGGAAGTCTTTTAATTGTATCTCTGTGAAATTGTTATTTACTTTAGAAATAAATTTAATTATTAATTAAATTTATTGGATTAAATAAGTTTTGGGAAAAATCATTTTTACCATATTATATTATTTAAATTTCCTTGAAATAAATTGTATTGGATATAAAATTTAGTTGGAAATAAATTTTATTAAAAATAACATTTAATACAAATTAGGTTTTTGAATTTTTTTTTTAAAAATAAAAACAACTTCGGTAGTTACTACCGACGGTAGTACCTGCTACCACAAGGTAGCAGTACTGCCTACGGTAGTACCTGCTACCGTGCGGTAGCAGTGCTACTAGGGGTAGTACTTGTTACCCACAATAGCATGGGTAATTTAAAATTTGCTTTCCCTAGATATTTCGTGCAGCCCGAAATACAGTGTTTTAGATTTTCGCGCAGGGTATTAAATTTGTTTTTAAATATATATATATATATATATATATATATATATATATATATATATATATATAAATATATATATAAATGTATGTATGTATGTATGTGTATATATATAATCATAGATAAGTTATTTTATTTTGGATATTATGTTATTTATTATTATTTTAATACTGTGGAAATTAATTCTGAGTTGACATATATATTTTGTAATATAATTATAAGCATATTATATATATACGATGTATATATAGGTATTCATATAATTTTATATATATATATATATATATATATATATATATATATATATATATAATTTAGAGTGTGAGTGTTTTCAGAAAAGCTTGTAATTTTTAGATTTTTATGCTTGGAAACACATTAGGATCAAGTGTGTAAATGGTGTTTGCAGTCAAGCTTAATTCCATTGCAATTTAGGTTGAGTTGTCATTGTGTCCTATGTTATTATATCTCCTTGGTCAGGTGTTGTTGTATAACCTTATTGATGTGAGCCATTGTGTGTTTTGTCCAAATGGTCAATCTTGGGTTAGTGATTGTGTATCCTTTACCTGTGATTTGTCAGGATTAGTTATGGTTGTCTGTTTTGCCATAGAGTTCTTGTAGAGAGACATTTTCTGTTAGTGTCCTATGAGAGAGAGTGGCTTTCGAGTGGGGGCCATGCCCGAAGTGGATGACAGGATAACCGGTCGAAAGTCATTTAAAAAGTGAAAACCTAATAATATATTGGGGGAGAGTGGAATAAATATTAATTAAGATAATGTACCTCATGCATAGGTGAGTGCTAGTACAGGGCTCATAATTTTATGGGAAGGCCTGGAATGGCAAACTTACCACCTTGTCTTCACAAAAGGATTGGTAGGGTCCACATGAGACTTAGTTGGAGCCGGAAGCCAGGAGAGGTTACCAGGACAGAGAGCCAGGACCTAGGAGGCCTACCATGGTAACCATCAAGCTATGTGATGACACTCTCTCCTTAGAGTCACTAGTGTTTTGTGAGTTGAGTCACATGGATGTTTGCGGAGTCTTGTAGTTCTTTCGTACTTGTCTTACTTTGTTTGCTTGAGGGTTTTCTAGTATCTCCTAGCACGGTGGGGTGGTTCCATTTCGGGATCACATGGTCGGGTGGTAGTACCACTTCCCATTGGATGTTCTGGATTGTATCTTCAAGTGAGGAAAGGCTTCGCTAGTGTTTCTTGGTTTGTGGTTCATGTACCAGCTCATGTTCATGATTGTTGTTCAGTTGAGACCTTGTGGTCATTGTATCAAACTTTTGTGTAATCTTGATATTGTAACTTTGTAATCCGTGGAATTATTGGAAGCCATGCAATTTTGGATATTGTAATATTATGTCAGTGGAATGTATGTTAATTCAGTTACTTTGATCTTATGTATAAATGATTTATGGAAAATCAAATGCATTGGAATACTAGATTCTCTCATTATGGAATTTAGATGTATGTGTAGTTTTAAACTTAAGCATTTAAATTATCTAATTAAATGGACAATTGGATTAACCATGGTGTTAATATAATCTACAATTAATCTTCGTTGGTAACCCTTAGAAAATCATGTGTTAGTCTTCCGTTGTGTTATTAAATGTGCAATGGTTATAATTAATGCACTTAATCTTTAAAAAAATAAATATATTTCACCCTTTAGTTGCCTAGTTGTGTTGTTTTCCTTTAGGGTTCCTGGCCGGGCATTACATATTTATTGAGCTATCTAAGAATAATCATGACAAATATATGGTGATAAATAATCTCCTTTATGTTGGGAATGGTACTATATGTCTTGCGTTGTAATCATATCAATAAGACAAAAATAAATAAATATGGTACATCCTAGATATGTGGATATCACAATAGGTTAGATATTCTTGGGGACATTTAATGTTGTATGTGAGATTAGGATAAACATTTAATGTGGGTGTCACATAAAGAAATATTTGATATTGACAAAACTTGATACCAAATATTTAATTTGGGATCACAATTTAGTGAGATCATGATTTTGAGGCACATGGTTTATGCAATACAACTTAGTGGTTTTATGAAAATTTATTCTATAGAAGCAAGCACATGAGTAATTGTTTATTTTTATTAAAACCTTTGACTTGTTCGCTAAGGTTGAATTGAGCATCTCCTATAGGTTGTATATGTGAGTAGAGGAAACCTAGATTGGAATGTATAGATATGTAGTGCCCCTCCTAGACTTGCATTTCGATTTACACATCGATAGACTTATTTAGACATATGGTTGATGCGTAGATGGTTTCTTATGACTCTATTTCTATCTTAGATGGTATCGATAATGCTAGTTGCTCTATGTGGATTTATGTTATTTGATATGATTCGTCATGTTTGGAGATTTATATGATTTATGGTGTTATGATGGTACTAACCCTATTTCATGTTCATGATTGTATGCGATGCTTTGATGTTATATTGTGTTGTTGTCTTCATGAGTAGAGACGATGTCATATCACTCATAGCAAGCATGATGTGACATTGTGAAACTCTATCACCTATTTGATTATATGATTTATATGTATTGTATACGTTGTGTTGAGTGGTGGATGCAAGTTGGTAGGTACCAGACATCGACTCCACCTGATCTCACAGGTTTGAGTGTGTCTTTATCCCAATGACAAGTTGTTGGAGATGGTATGTGTTTTCCTCGCACACTCTAGGCTTAAATTGTCACCCTGCCAATTGAGTCATGTTAGTATTGTCTGGAGGCGCACTGTGGTTGTTAGGACCCTTGTTATGTGGCCTTGTGGGTATGATTGTTTAATTAAATTAATAATTGACTCTATTGCATAGCTTACCTTATTTTACTTTAGTTTTTGATTTAGTGTTTAAATGATTATTTAATTTATTGTTGAGATTTCATAATTATTTGACTTATTGATTTATTTGATCTATCGTTTATTTGTTGTTTAATTGATTGAATTTATTTAACATTTAATTTATTATTTATCAAGAGCTTAACTATTATTTATTGTTCATTGTTATTTATTGTCAATTAGCTTTTATTTATTTATATTTTAATTGAGTTTTATTAATTGTTAATTGTTGGATTTTATATTTATTTTATTTTATTTATTTTAATGATGTCATTTTGGATTTTATATTGTTATTATTTATTTATGGCCATTTAATTAATTATTGGTATTTAATTAATCAATATTATTTAAACAAGGCATTAATATTTTATTAATGGATAAATATTATTATCCATGGTTATTTATTTAATCTATGTTGTGGTTTATTATTCATTGGGTGAATAGATAATATTATTATTCGTGAATAATATTTATCTTGGGTATGCAAGTTATTATCTTAATTGATTGTCTTTTTATCCTTGGTTAAATTGATTTTTAATTAAACCTACCTACCCTCTTACATAATTGGTTGAATGGTGGAAGGTAGATAAACATTATATTTACTTATTATTTTCCTCGAACTTTGTGAAGGTTGGTATAATATATAGTTTTTGGGATTAATCTGATTGGTCAATTTTTATTAAAGTTTTGGGTTTAATTTTTGGTATATTTTTGGGTTTTCTTGTGCATTCACGGGAGGTTGGCTTTCCAGAGAAATTTTCAGATTGCTTGAAGGATTTAGATTTAGTTTTTGATTTTGGATTCTGCTGGGGAGCTTGCTGGATTTGGAGTTCTTCATCGGATTTTCTTTGCCCTTGCATCATTTTCTAGGTTGGATTTGATTGCCCTATTCTCAAATTTCAATTTACTGGAAAGATTGTCTTGGGGAAATTTTTTAGGAATGAATCGGTTGTTATTATTGGTTTGATTGAAAGGAATGATTTTGATAAAGATTGCATTCAAATAGAATTCTGATTTTATGTAGTGTTGGGAATGGGTATGGATAATTTATGATTTGCATTGTTATACTCTCTTGTGAGTGTATTATGTGTTGATCTTGAATTGTTGAGGCTTTATTTGCCCTAGCTTATCCTATTTCAAGGTCTCTTAAGGTCTAGAATCTTCTTGGTTTGGTTTGATTAATTATGGTTGTGTCTGCAACTCTTTCTGTGCATATGTTTTCTTATAAAAGATAAAATTCTTGGATGATTGGACTATTTAGTTTTATGCAAATCCTATTCTCCTTTCTTGTTGACTTTTGATGACTACTAGGTTGATTTTGGACCCTGATTGAGCCTGTGCCCAAATCTGGGCAAGTTTGAACACCTTTGCATCCCATTATTCAAAAGTTGAAACCTAGTTACAAAAGCGCCACTGTGGGCTGCAAAAGTGCCAAGGTAGTGTTAGCATGTTTTTGGGTCATTTTTTAGGTCCTCAGTTGGTCTTTTCACTTGATCTTCATTCCAGAGGCTTGTTTTATCATGTTTGGTGGTTTTTGGGCATTGTTCTATTCATTTGTGATATTTATCAATCCATTTCAGCTCCAACAAGTGGTTTTGTGCTTGACCATTGAGGTAATAGTATGTTGCTCAAACAAGTTGAGTGTGTCCTTGTTGTTGAGGAAGGGTAATTTGCAACTCTAGCGAGGGGATATGTTGTGCCTCATTGTGGAGGATTATTCTATGTTATAGGATTGATGTGTTGCCCACTTTTATGTGTATTTGACATTCTTGAGGCTCTCTTTATTGTTGCAAATTAGCATTTTGAGCTTATGGCTTGGTTCTTGATAAGTGGCTCTTGGATTGCATGGTGATGATTACCTTTGAGATTCAGTTGTATCAGATTTGTAATGAGTTTTGGATGTTTTCCATGTTGAGCTTCATGTTGTTATTGTGATGTATCTTGTTATGTGCTACCTTATGGTTTTGGTCCATGGTAGGGAGAGTGGTCCCTTGCATGTGTGGAGAAGGGTCTTGAGCATTAGGCCTCTAGGAGGGGGTCTGGACTTGATGGAACCACATGAAGAGTTTTCTTGTAATTGCAAGTGATAATCTTAATAATTTACTAGTGGGTTTGGGTATTTAGGAATTCACTAAACAAGATAATTCTTGGTTTTGTGCCCCACCTCAAAGCCCTAGAAGCGTGCATGCTCGGGATGAGCTTGGGAAGACCGTTGGAGTGGTAAACCAATCTCCCTTGAATGGTTCCAAGGTTGAGATGGTTTCAGATGTCTATCAGTGTGTGGCTTGGTCCCTTCTGTTGCGAGGATAGCATGTGATGACACTCTTTCCCTACATGTGTCCATTAACCATATGCCTATGTTGTTGATTTTTCCTCTGGAGATTTATTGATTTGATTTAGCCTTGTGATGTGCTTTGCATATTATGTTTGTATTGGAGTCTTGTGGTGTCATGTTGTATCGCATGGTTGTAAGGTGTCAACTTAGGTCTTGAGTGTGAGTTGGAACCTTATGTCATCTCCTAGCATTGGGGCGATTCTTATTTGGTTACACAGTTGGGTGGTTTGATGCCTTCTTCCATTGGGATGTTCTTCTTTGGATGTTAGTGTGCATGGATGTGGATCTATAATATCTCATCATGTGCATGGATTCTTTGGATCATATTCTATGTAATTATAATTGATATCATGTGGTATGAAAGATGCAAATGTAAAGAAGACTATGTAATCAGCATATTGAGGACATGTATAATAGAACTTGTAGTAGGATGATTTCAGAATGAAATATATTGAGTGAGATTGTTATAAATAGATATTATATTCTTGATCAGAAAGGAATAAAATGATTGAGAGATATGAATGCAGTGTCTTGTGTATATCTTGTGGAAGATAGTGAATATGCTAACAATCATGTATACCTTGATTTGAAATATGTTAATATTCAATGTTAGTTATCTTGGGATATGGAAAGAGATAATATTGTGTTACGATGACTTGTAAATGTGGAATATGAATATGTATTTATGTAACTTGTATTATTAAGCATTAGGATGAGATGTAGCGAAAGAGACTATGTGCTTGTTCCATGTGCTCTTATGTATTTGTACGTGATGATGTACAAACTACATATGATCTTGTAATAAGATGATGTATCATTTTATGGTTTAGAAATTCTCATCGTGTTGGAAATGAGATCCTATGTTGAATTAGGGGATTGAAATATTAGATTATGTTTATTCTTGTAGAAACATATGACCCTTAAATTTGTTTAGTAGCATGGAATCCTATTTGGAAGTAGATAAGTGATTGTTGATATAATCTTGCATATGAATATGGATAGTATTCTTTATGAGTTGTGTAATGGTTGTGCTTAAGGAAATAATCTAGTTCCATGTGTAGGGGAAGGACAAATGCATTTATATTCATGATGGGTTAAGTGATTAATGAATGAAGATGAGTATAAGGAACATTTGGTAGGTATTTTAAAATGAACCCAAATGATATGAAATGGAATTATGCATATGTGTTAATGATTTGTCATACCTGTATGGGAAGTAAATGACCAGTAGAATGATAGTGTAAGATGTTCAAGATGGATGTGTGATGTGTTAGAATTATGTCAAGTAGTGACATTGGGATACCCTAGGGAAGGATATATCGTATGAGTTTATTTAGTGATATGTTAATGGTTAAATGGTAATTCCGCTTGTGTAATATGTTCTATGATTATGATCATGTTGAATCATATATCCTTGTAATTATTAAAATATGCATTGATGCATGATGGTTGTAATGTTGCATTAGTAAAGGTTAGTTGTAACATGGAAGTAATGGTTGTCTTAAAAGGAAACTTTTTTTTATCTCCATTTGTTATTAGATTATGGTTTATTTTTCTAAGGTATTTTGGCGAGCATTACAAGCTATGGGGTTATCATTTGCTTTTTCACCTAGAGGAATGCAACTAGAGTATGTTATTCTTTAAAAGGCTTTCTTTGTGACTTTGCAATTGTATTGTAACCTTATTTTTTAAGATAATACATTCAGTTGCGTTAGTGCATTATTAAAAGTTAGGTTTTTCCTTTGAGAGGTTCTACCTAGGGTATAGTTGATGTTATCTTGTGGTATGTTAATATTTTGTATTATATATTTTTAATACTTGTTTTACATATTTTTCTATCACAAGAGTCATGTGAAAATATTTTATATTGCAATAAATTTTCCTTCAATTGGTATCAAATCCTAGTGGTTAGCTTTGCAATAAGAAACCTTCTTGGTATTGTTAATCCTTGGTACATGAGTAGATTTTTTTTATAGTTCGATCTTAGGTCTTTTAAGAAAATAATGAAGGAAAAATTAAAGTGTTAGGTATGTTTGGAAATCTAAGGTTTTGTGGATATTTACAAAGGGGATTTTCTTTAGGGTTATTTAAATGAAGTTTTTATAGTTAGCATTTTATAGATGAATACTTGCATAAAAAAACATCCCTATTGATCCAAAAGTCCCAAAATTGCATGGATCAATATAAAGTCAACCTATTTTAGATGAAAAAAGTTGAGGCATTTATTGGGGGCATGGAGGAATTAATGGAGATCATGTTTATATGTTCCATATGGATCCCTATAGGCTTTATGGCGTGTACACAATTACATTTGACAAATCTTGTATGTTAGTGCTATAATAACGAATATTCTATAGCGTAATATTTATGTCATGTGTATGGTTACAAAATATTTTTCGAAAAATATGAGTTCATAGGTATTACTTGCTAATTTATTTTAGCATGCCTCTACTATTTCTTTCTAATTGTACTTCTTTCCACCATAATGCATCACATCCTTTCAATTTTGACTTAGAAAACCTAAATTTTTCAAGATATGAATTTTCCTCATATTCAAAGTATACTTCTAGATTTAAAATTTATCCAATATATTATTTATTTCACACTCAAATTATTTAAATAGCTATGAATATTAGTTCTAAACCTGTATATCTTATTAACTTTTAAATGACCTTGAACATTTCATTTTTTGTCCATCTTCATCTTATGGTGTGTTGTAACTAGTCTGGTACCTAGTGTATTTATTCTTCTTTTATAAAGTCCCTTCTTCTAATATTCTTTAATAATACCTGTAGTGTCCTAAAACTTGCCTAGTGCATTTATGACGAATCCATGATCAAAATTATGTTATTTTGGCATTATGGACTTGAAAGACAAGGTGCCTTGAATTGCCTTGAAAGCCTCTTTGGGCCTACTTTTTGATAGACATTAGCGCAACGCAGGGATGTCCATGTGCTGCACTAACATCTCGAAAAGCTGGTCGAATCTCAAATCTGGTAGAGTCAGACGCTGGCTAATGCATGTCCTTTGGCTCACATTTTTTCGTAATGACTCTTCACACCCCTTTCGGGTTGAAGAACCCTTCCTAGCTCATTTTGAAGGGTTCTCGATTTTGAGTTATTGGCTCTTGGCTCTCATTGTGCTCTTAATATATTACTGCTCTCTTTGTGCTCTTAGACATACACTCTACCAATATCAAGCTACAGTCATCTCGTGGTGGCCTCTTCCCAACAAAGTGATCAAGTGGGCTTCATCACACTCACGAATCCAAATACGAGGGGTTTGGAATTATGCTCATTCTCTCTCTCTTTTACCACTCTCTTTTACATGCAATGAGTCCTTTGCATTGTTAAATATTTATTTCCAATATTCCATTATTTCAATATTTCAATATCTTCCAATATTTATTGCATGCAATAGAGTTAGCTTCTTTTAAACAAAGTTTAGTTTCCATTTTCATTTACTTTCCAATTTACCAAGTTTCAATTTATTTTTCCAATCTATCAAATGTCTGTGGTGGTGGAAACACCTAAACGGGGGGCTGACTAAGGTAGGCCCCTATACAGTCCCAACAATTTTCCTCGTCTCAGTGTGTGCAGGTGACGAACGGGTTATGCATGTGTTAAACCATTTACAGACTACTTTCTAGACTTTTCCTTGTCTGTAGGCTGTACGAACTATAGCATGTCGCGCTAGCATCCAGAACTTGAGAGCTCCCCATCTGGAAGGTATAACCTGCTTTTGATATTGCACTGTTCTGTAAATCCATTTTTTTTATATTTATCATTTTTATGTTGTAATTCTACGTTTTAGTTAGTTTCGTTACTTGTTATCCCTTGGCTCATCTTAGCACTTGTTTGAAGAGGTAGCGGCGAATAGAGTTTCCTTCTAAGGTTTATCATCTTGGAGGGGGAAAATCTCCTCCCCTACATTTTTTTGAATGTGATGTGAACACCTAATGTCAGATATTTTCCTTTTGTAATTCAATGCCTTTGATAGGGCATTCTCGAAGGATGATTTTGATATGTTGGATGAAGTCTTGGCTGACCTCCTTGAAGCACTTTCTCCTAAAAGAGACGCTAAGGGTGAGTCATCTTCCACGACATCCTCATACAAAAATGAAGGGTCTGTGAATGTCATTGTTGTTTCCACGGCCCCACAAAGGCCTAAGAGACCTTACATCCATGTGACAGTGGCAAGTCCTTCTCCTATGAGAGTTAAGACCATTAATGGAAAACCTTTAAAAGGAGAAGCTTCTAATTTATACAATAGATTTATGCAATCCAAGCAACCATCCTATAATACTATTGCTCACACATATAACACTCGGAATAAAAAACAAGTTCTTCAACCACCTCGAACATCTCTACCTCCTTCTCAACATGTCCTTCCTAAGTCACCTTTGCTAGCGGACAAGAGACCAAGTGATTATGATCTTATTGAGAAAATCAAGGTTACTCCAGCTAAGATCTCACTTTGGGATTTGCTTCAAACCACCCTGATGTATCAAGATATACTATAGGAAGCTTTGCAAAATATTTTGCTACCTTCCTCTACGAGACTAGATGATGTGAATGCATTGATGGATCATATTCGTGCAAATTCGATGAATATTACCTTTTATCCACATGAACTCTCACCTCCCAAAGTGAGGAATTTAGCAAATCCGTTAATGATCATTGCTCATGTGAATGGCATTGGTATTCGATGAACGCTTGTTTATATAGGTTCAACACTGAACGTTTGTGGTTTAGACTTGTTACCAAGGTGGACCCCAATTCTTTGTCAACCTCCTCCTTGTTCATTTGGGTTTCAATAATAGTGGTAAGACCATTGTGGGGAGTGTCATACTGTCTTTGAAGGTTGGACCAGTCACTATTCCAGCCCTTGTGCATGTTATGCCAGGCCCTTTATCATACAATCTTCTTTTAGGCAGACCATGGCTACACACTTTGGGAGTTATTTCATCTACACTTCATGGATCCATGAAGTTTGTGGCTAATAATCAGGTTGTCACAGTTGAGGTTGATCCTGAGGCTATGTCGTTATGTCAAATAGTCGTGGTTGGTCAGGCCTCTGTTACACCTTTCAAAATTATGTACCTACTCTGTCTTCTTCGATCGTAACTTCTTCTGTCTCAGCCCCTAAAAAGGAAGAGCATAAGAAGGAATAAGTCTCTAAGGAAGTTGTTAAAAACTAGAAATCACTTGAGAAGCAATATTATTCGAAAGAAAAATCCCCAAAGGTAGATACTCCCAAGGTGGAAATGATGGAGTCTACACCTGTAAAACCTTCATCACCTTCAAAAGTGAAAGTATGCTTGGGTGATGATTGGGGTTCTTTGGATTTCACCGACTCTCATGTTGGTGAGTACAAAGTAGATCCCGTCAACTTAAGTTTTCCTAAGATTTCATTCACCTCAGGTATGAAAGATGATTATGTGTCTATAAAGCCAGGTGATGCTTATCATGTCGATCACCTTTTCTATACGAAACCCCCATCATTCAAAGAATTATAAAACATCTATGGTCATGGATACAAGCTTGTGTCTCATCTTGAGTATGATGGGAAGGGTTGTGGACCTAATGAACAAGGTATTCGGATTCCTTTGGAACCCAAATCTCATCACCACAACACTGGACTAGGATACCGTCATACAGGTCGAGAGACGAAACCATGGTTAAATTTTAACATGATTTCGATCGATCCCCTTCCTTTAAAGCTTGTTCATCCAAAACTCATCGATGTTGGTGTGTCACCTAATGAGATTCCCTTGGATCTTTTCCCTTCAGAAGAATCCTTGAAGGAATTTCTGGATGCATACGATGGGTTGCCCTCTTCTCATCATAAACATCAATTCCCATATTGCTTGAATGCTCAAGCGTATTTTGGAGAATCCATTCTGTGGGGAGCACCTTTATCTCACAATGGAGAGCAAATGTCTATTCCTCATCCAGAAGACTGTAGTGCGCTCCTTAGTGGAGAAACTACTGACATCATCATGAGCAATAAGGCTCTCAACAAAGTCATAAATGTGGGAAAATGCTTATCTCCTAGAGAATTCAAATAATATTTTGATTTATTACATCAATTCCCTGATATCTTCACTTAGTCTTACGAGGATATGTCTGGCATTGATGATTCCATTGTGGTACACAACATTGTGTTTAGTCTTGATGCTTAGCCGATGAAGCAAAAGATTCAAAAGATGAATCCTAAGGTGACTTTATTAGTCAAGGTCGAGATAGAGAAGCTCCTAAAAGTTGGCTTTATTCGCCCCATTGACTATTCACCTTGGATCTCAAAAATTGTCCTGGTAAGCAAACCCGATGGTCGCATCCGTATTTGCATTGATTTTTGGGATGTGAACAAAGCTTCCCTCAAGGATGACTTTCCTCTCCTGAATATCGATATGATCATGGATTCAACCATAGGGTATGTTTTACTCTCATTTATGGATGGATTTTTGGGTTATAACCAGATCTGTATTAACCCATAAGATCGATATAAAACCGCTTTCACAACCCCTTGGGGAACCTTTTTCTATGTCGTCATGTCGTTTGGGTTGAAGAACGCAAGAGCGACCTATCAATGAGCCATGACCTTGATATTACATGATTTCATCCATAAGGTCTTAGAAGATTATGTCAGTGATATCTTTGTACAATCCTTAGCATGAGAAATGTATATTGAAAATATAATCCTTAGCATGAGAAATGCATATTGAAAATCTATGTCTGGTCTTTGAAAGACTTTGACTATATAAAATGAGACTGGATCCTCTTAAGTGTGTCTTTGGTGTTAACATTGGGAAGCTCCTAGGATTCATTGTCCCCCACCGAGGAATCGAAATAGACACAGATAAGATTGATGCAATTGTGAACATGCCTCCACCTAAGAATATCTCTCAGCTTCATAGCTTGCAGGGGAAAATCCAGGCCATTCATCAGTTTGTGGCACAATTGGCTGATCATACCCTCCCTTTTACATGACTACTGAAGAAAGATACTCATTTCAAATGAAATGAATAATGTCAAAAATAATTTAATTCCATCAAGGATTACCTAGCTAATCCTCCTATCCTCATGTCGTCTATGCTTGATAGATCTTTCTTCCTATATATTTCAGCCTCATCTTACGCTTTGGCAGCATTATTGGTCCAATGTGATGATGAAAGGCAGGAAAGAGTAGTCTATTACATCAGCCTCACTTTAATAGGATACGAAACCCGATATTTTATTATGGAAAAATAGTGCTTAGCTCTTGTCTTCGCGACTCAGATTTTGAGACACTACATCCTCCATGTAGAAACATTAGTCATTGCTAAGAATGATATCCTCAAGCACATTTTTACAAAGTCTGGTCTCTTAGGAAGGCTGGCCAAGTGGGTGATGTTGCTCTCTGAATTTGACCCGCACTTTATAACTTAGAAGTCAATCAAAGGGTAGTTCATTGTTGATCAATTAGTTGATGCCCCCTCAGACAAGTCTTTTCCCACCTTAGACCTCTTCCCTGACGAGGATGTTCTGATCATTGAGCAGGACATTGTATGGGACATGTATTTTGACGGTTCAAGGTGTCAAACTGGCTCAAGCGCAGGTGTGGTTTTTATTTCATTTGAAGGAAAGACGGTTCCTATTTCTTTCTGTTTAGAGTTCCATTGTACCAATAACATCGCTGAGTATGAGGTCCTGATAGTAGGACTCTGTGCCGTGATTTCCATGGGAGTAAAGAACATCCACATCCATGGAGATTCTAAGCTTATTGTAAACGAAGTGACAGGTGTGTATCGTGTTAAACAATTGAAGTTGTCTTAGTATAAAGATTTAGTATTAACCATACTTTTGCTACTTACACGATTGATAGCATCTCACACAGAGAAAATTGTCATGCGGATGCAATGGCAAGCGTTGCTTCCCTTGTAGGCCCCGATTTCAGTTAGGACGAATACCACTTTGTGGTACAGGTCCTCTGCTCTCCAGTCATATTAGATCAAACTCAATTTGATAACCTTATGTGTACCCATGTCGATTCGGGAGAATGGTTCGCACACATTTTTAATTATTTAAGAAACAAAATTTTTCCTAATGATGCCAACAAAAGTTTGCGTGTGCGGATTCAAAAACTGGCTAACCGTTATATTCTCCTATCTAACATACTTTATAGGAGATCATACAATGGTCTTTTTTTATGGTGTTTAACAAAAGATGAGATTCCCCTTGCCCTTTAGAAAGCCCATTTAGGCTCTGGAGGTGGGCATTTTGGAGGAAATTATTTGGTACACAAACTGATTCACATGGGATACTATTGGCAAACAATGGAACAAGATTCTTTTGCCAATGTCAATATTGTAGCAACATGATTTGAGCCCCTCTGTAGGATCTCTGCACTGAGGTCTCTCCATGGCCTTTCCAAACTTGGGGATTAAACATCATTGGAAAGATCTCTCCCCCTTCATCTAAATGTCATATCTTCATTATCACCGCTACAGATTATTTCACAAAGTGGGTCGAGGCAGTACCGCTAAGATCAACTACTGTTGATGTGATTTGTGGCTTCATCATGGATAAAATCAATTCTCGATTTGGCTTTCTTGTTACCCTTGTTTTTTATAATGGTACGTGTTTTAAAAACAAGGAGGCTAAGCAGTTTCTTGAGAAATTTCACATTCAACACCTATTTTCTACACCTTACTACCCACAATCTAACGGTCAAGCAGAAGCATCTAAAAAAACCATTGAACAAATTTTATTTAAGGCCATCACTAAACATCGTAAAGATTGATATTTACAGTTAATCTATGCATTATGGGCCTATTGCACGATTGTTTGAATGGCTACAGGAATGATGCCCTACAACCTCGTGTATGGGTTCGATGCTATTATGCCTCTCAAAATGGAGATTCCCTCTTTGTGAGTCTCCTTAAAGGGGGTTATTGATGATGATTCTTATTGTACTCTTCATCTAAATCAGCTTGAATTGTTGGATGAGCATTGCTTAATGGCCGTTCAACATCTTCAAGCTTATCAAAAGTATCTATCCAAATAATATAACCAAAATGTGGTACCTCAGATCTGTAAGAAAGGTGACTTGGTTCTTTATGAGACCTGACAAATGTTAATGCGTCGCCTAACCAAAAAGGAAAATTTAGCCTGAATTGGTTAGGCCCATACATCGTCACTTATTTTTATGATTCTGGTGCCTATGGCCTATCCTCCATGGGTGTCACTCCTCTTAAGGAGTCGATCATTTCCACACACCTATGTAGATACTATGCATAGAAGATGCATAGAATGTGTCTTGCACCTGACACCTCGATACCTATGGGGGGTGGTGAGGGATTGCATCCTGACACATATCCTTCATCGATGCGACATTCCTTTTTTTCTTATGAAGTGACTATGCATTGTTACATCCATGTGTGTGTGTGCATGTACATGTGTCATATATATAGATCATCATAAGATTTAATCATACATACGAACATATGTAAATTAAATCATGATAAGCATCTAAATCTACATGATCCATCACATAAGCATGTAAAATAACAACATCTATCAATGGAAACACAAGGTAGAACCACAATATCGAATCTCATCTATATATGTGTGTGTCAATGTATCATATCAATATACATGTATCACATCACTATAAAAACATGTGATGCTATCATATGTGTCTTTGATATACATAAATACACCCGTGTATATATACCAAAAAATGTTATACATAGAATACATCAAAAATATGTCATGACTGGTCTCGTGGCTGCATCCCCGAGGTTTGTGGCACTACAGGATCCTGGTCTTAGCGAGGAGGTTGTCTGACTGAGTTCGACTGTGATCCCGCAGACGTAGTGCTTCACGATCGTAGGCTCCTCAACTCTCCTCATAACTTGACAACAACCTCTCACTATGTCATCATCTCTTGCTAGCGCAACACCTTAAGGTTTGCCATCAACTGACGCACTCGAGGGTGGTCTAGGTGACTTATGGCACCCTGTTGTGTAGTGTCTACCGGTCATTGAAGATCATCAACCTAGCTCTGCAGAGCATCACGTGCCCTCTCAACACTCTCATCTTGTGTCCTTGCCTGGTCTCTCTCTCCGAGAATAATTTGAACCTCTTGCAGGGCATGATCCTAATGCCCCATCAAAGAGGCTAGTTGTGTTGCTCCCTGCACCAGCTCTACTCGACCCTCCTCATATGTTATTTGTAGTTGTGTTATAGGCTCGAACAACTGCACATGTCTCCCTATTTCCTAGAGGGGTCGGTAGCTATCCAACATAGGACCCCGAGTCTGCACATTAGGGATGACCTCTGCAAGCACCTAGTGGATGAATCTCAACTACTCCGCTATGCCCTCTGTAGAAACCAAATATATCATATCAATACCATCATGACCAAAAATCTCTACATCTATGCATATACAAAGAAAAAATTGAAATATATCAAATGAAATTATAAGTACATACCAGGATCACCTCTCTACCAGTCTGGATCTTATGGAGGCATCCTACTGGAGGATCCCTCTATGGCTGCTGTTGTTGTTGGTCACATTCATGGCATGACTGGTGGTGCAATTGGCAATGATGGAAGAGCCTTAGCAGCTAGTACAACTCGCCCTAGACTAGGACTCCTCATATGTTGTCTCTATTGTGGCCTCTCACCCTCATCACTCATAGAGGCCTGGTTGTTCTTGTCTCCCCCAAGAGCTCCAACATCTCCCTCTGCATTTGGCAGGAATATCAGTACCATACCTACCCTACCCCACTAGCCTACAAACCCTGATGCGACTCCGACATCGTCTATGTCAAGCTACGGTGGGATGTCATCATCATCACTCCCCTATAGACTATCTTGTACATCTTTGAGTGTGGGATGGGGTAGGTCCTATAGTCATAGTACACTCTTGGTTGATTGGGCATAAGTCAGAGAAATGGGTGGAATAGTTTGCACCTTTCCAAACTATCGCATGCATCGCCGCCTATAGTACGACATCACCACATGGTCCTAGCGATCAAGTAGGAATCAGTCTCTCTGCATCTGTGGAAGCTGCATGCAGTCTATGGCCCAGACCCCCATATTATGGTATGTCTATCAGATCACCTCCAATACCAAGATGGTCGAAGGTGACTCTCCAATAGGTGAGGTTTCACATCCTCCATCCTCCACATTGTAGTGGATACGCGTGTGCACATGGTATGTCTAAGGGCATCAACACCGAGAATCCAACTGGTCGCGTGCAAGTGATGTGCTTGAAGGCCCATACCTGTAGAAGAGTGCATGTTGTGATGCTATGGTACTCATGGCACATGTACCGGGAGAGCTCGTAATATAAATGCACCAACATGTTGTGACCCCATGTGTACACTGTCTACCTCTCCTCCATCTACTAGATAAAAGGAACAAAACCTATAACTATCTCTGAACCATGATCGTCTGTCAAAGCCTATCATGCAATGATCATGATCATGATACATCATACCAAGGGAATTGACACTCATCCCTAGCCCAATGCTCTAAGGTACATGTATCTCGTGGCATCTACCCTCTGCCCCAGGGCCCACTCTTGTTGTCTGCCCAGCTCTACTATCGAGATGATCATTGGTGACACTCATTCCCCCTAGATAGGAAGTTGTAGGATGCGATAGATGTCGATCAGTGTCACTGTCATCTCTCTTGTGTGTAGTTAAAAGGACATAGTGTATGCGTCTGACCTCTCCATCAATGCCCATAGTATGGGGGCATGAAACTGAAACTCCGGCAACATATATGTCCACCATAAATCGACCCTACAAAGGATTCATCTATTGGCAGTTGATAACTCATCTGCTCGACTCTACAGTGTCTGCAACTGGTGCCCCAATGTATTCTCCTGCATCTTGGGTAGTGTTTGCACATAAACAATTTTGCATTAGTCCTGATTCCACTTTCCAAATAGACGACTGCGCACCCAAAAGATGGCATCGTGTCTTCTAGATGCCAACACTCCTTTAGGATGACAATGCATCATCCAAATGAATGCACTTGTCTAAGATGCAGGTGCACAGATTGGACGACAGTGCGTCCCAAGGATGCTTACGCAGCTGTCCGACCAAAATATTCCCAAAAAGCACTAAAAATACACAACAAGGGATGTTTCAAGTCGTACCTGGTTAGGCTCACTACCCTACTCAACCGTGGTCCGCAAATCCTCGATCCTACTTGTCCTAAGCTCTCGTTTGCATGGAATTTTCACTCAAACTCTATACAAATCTCAGCTCAAATGCCCTTAGTAAATAGTAACAATGACTGTTCTTGGGACCCACTTTCAAGTATATAGCCTAATTTTTTCCCAAAATGGCTTTTGCCCGTTTTGGATAATTTTGACTCATTTTCCTTCTTGTTTTCCCTGCCCTACTAGGGACAAAACACAAGGGGGCATATACTCGCCTTGATCTGATTTCTCTTTGCTATCTATATTAACACTCCTTAAGCATTCTTCTCACCGAAGTAGCTTCCTTTGTTTTCTATGCTGACAACTTTTCCAATCTTGCAGTATGGAATCCATCATACCAAACACTAGATTTCCTCGTGGATACTTGGGGGCATTGCTCATGATCGTTGAATCGACCTTTGCAACTTCTCTAGTATTCTTTTTGGCTAAGTATTTATTACATCTATTGCATTTATTGCATTGCATGAGGTTAATGAACATGTCTTTCCAAACTACTTTAGTGTGACTAATCCCTACAGTCGATCAGTCCACTAAAGTGGGGGCAAAATGTAGTGTCCTAAAATGCACTTAGTGCATTTATGATACTTACGCATGATGCCTAGTGCATTTATGATGAATCCATGATCAAAATTATGTTATTTTGGCTTCATGGACTTGAAAGACAAGGTGCCTTGAAAGCCTTGTTGGGCCTACTTTTTGATGGACATCAATGTGACGTGGGGATGTCAATGTGCCGCACTAACATCCCAAAAAGATGGCTGAATCTTGAATCTGGTAGAGAGTTAGATTATGTCTGACACATGTCCTTTGGCTCGCATTTTGCTGTAATGGCTCTCTGCACCCCTTTCGGGTTTAAGAACCCTTCCTAGCTCATTTTGAAGGGTTCCCGATTTTGGGTTCTTGGCTCTTGGCTCTCATTGTGCTCTTAATATCTCACTACTCTCTTTGTGCTCTTGGACATACACTCTACCACTATCAAGCTACAGTCATCTCGTGGTGCCCTCTTACCAAAAAAGTGATCAAGTGGGTTTCATCACACTCATGAATCCAAATACGATGGGTTTGGCTTCATGCTCATTCTCTCTCTCTTTTACCAATCTCCTTTACATGCAATGAGTCCTTTGCATTGTTAAATATTTATTTCCAATACTTTATTATTTCAATATTCCAATATTTATTGCATGCAATAGGAGTTAGCTTTTTTTAAATGAAGTTTAGTTTCCATTTGCATTTACTTTCCAATTTACGAAGTTCCAATTTATTTTTCCAATCTATCAATCTAGTTGTTTGTGGTGGTGGAAACACCTAAATGGGGGTCTAACTGAGGCAGGCCCCTATATAGCCCCAACAATTTTCCCCGTCTCAGTGTGTGCAAGTGACGAATAGGTTTTGCACACGTGAAACCATTTAAATGCTACTTTCTAGACTTTTCCTTCTTCATGGGTCGTACGGACTACAACGCGTAGCGCTGGCATCCAGAACCTGAGAGCTCCCCATCTGGAAGGTATAACCTTCTTTTGATATTGCACTATTTTGTAAATCCATTTTTTATATATTTATCATTTCTATGTTGTAATTATATGTTTCAGTTAGTCTAGGTTTATCATCTTGGAGAGGGGAAATATCCTCCCCTACAATACCCAACCATTTTTATACATTCCTTATCATTTTGTATCTATCTTTATTCTTTTGCAATGTTAATAACACCTTTACCTCTACCTACTCTTTATGAAGGCATCTTGACTTTCTAACTTAAGATGCCAACTTTCTCAACTTCAATGATTTTTTTACAACTAAATTCTTGTCGATACCTTCTACATAACACGCAGTATTAGAAGATACCTACTATCACTTTCCTTTTATAGGATGTAACTATATTTAATAACACTTGGTTCAATTAGAAATAGAGGATTCAACTAAGAGCTATCCAATCATGTGAGGTGTTGGCATTGTGAAGGTTTAAATGTGGTGTTGTTTTTCTTTTTGTCAAGGTTCAAACCTCGTTGTGGTGTTATTATTGAGTTTTTATGTTGGGGATGATGTCCCCCATTTGTGATCTCACCAACTCATAGCTCTCAATTAAAAGTACTCATTCGCCCCTTCACAAAAAAAAGAATTATCCAATCATGCAACCAACACAAATAGCACTTAATAGATCCAAATTTAATGAAATATAATTTGTACAATATGAGAAATAATAATTTTAATTACATCAATTCTTTAACACAATGGCTTACAATGAAATTATACGTTAATGAAATATAATTATACAAGATATGGATAAACTAATAATTTTAATGCTTCGTGGTTTTAAATACATCCATAGTCTTTCTCACATGTATTAACAACCAAATGAGACCTCAATGTTCTACTAAATTAATTATAAACATAATTTGTATGTGGTTCTTTACTTACAATCTTTGAAGTTGATATGTGTAAAATATATGATGCTCTTTATTCTTCTAAATCAAAATTTTATTACCAAAAATGAGATAAGCCAAAATTTCTTTCCCCTAATTTCCAGTTCTTTTTGTGATGTATAATTCTTCTTCTTTTATAGCATCAATGTGGTACAATGCTTGATGTTAAGGTCAATATGAAAACAATATAAAGAGATATCTTGAATTAATATAGAAACACATAATTATTGGAACTCAGTGTTGTCCTAATCTTGAACCTCTTTGGATCAATAATTTTAGGAATTTTGTCGAATGTTGGTATGATTCAAAATTTTTGCACACAATTTAGTTAGGTGTTCTCTAGACTTGTGTCATAATGCATTAACCAATTATCAACACACTTTGTAATGACATAAAATGATGGAATGTGATGTATTGTCTTTGGTGCCAATTCAAAGGCTTCATGACTAAAACGTGTTACCACATAGTGTAGATGTTATATAGAATCCTAATGTGCTAAAATGATGACTAAAAGTTCAAGAATGATCCTTTATGCTACAAGAATTTATTTCTATGGCAAGAGTAGGATGATTATTAACAAAACTTCTAGGATAAATTGAATATGTTTTTCAATTGATTTATTCCTCTTCCTGATGATGGATAACCGGTTTTGATATGAAACATAGATTGGAAAACATCCATAGTTTATTCTAGATATTTAATTTTTAATTTTCATGGACTATGGAGGAATTGTACCAACAAGAGTATGATGACTATGAATATATCTAGAAGAATACAAAATTAAATAAACATGCAATAAAATTGTAGAGTCAAAAAATTTCATACCCCTTTGTAATTCCACCTACACTTTTGCAACCACTTTAGTGTCCATTGCCCTAGCATTTGGGTAGGCTTATTTCAGCCCTTGCATCAATCTTTTCCCTCTCAAGATTCTCAGGATACCTTTTCAGTAGCTATCTTTCAACTTATGTTTTACAGGATGTTAATTGTGATGTCTTTCTCTTGCCACTCATCTTTTTTTAGCGTGATTCATCTAGACACTAACTTGCCACATGGCCGTCCATATGTCCCTCATTCATCCTACAACATCTTAATGTTCAAATGTCATTTTTATGCATTTTGACACTTGTCACTTACCTTGGTCGGTGGAATCAACTCGGCATCCCTCTTTTCCCTCCTCTTATCTCCTTTAAATCCATATTTTCTCTCCATTCAATCTCTCTCTCTCTCTCTCTCTCTCTCTCTCTCTCAATTCTTCAAGCAATCTCTCTTGACTCTCTCTCACTTGCTACAATAGTCTTTAGTTTTCTACAACACTCTCAATATCTGACGATAATTGCAACTCTCTTGGCTTTCTCAAGCCTCTTTGGTAATATCTTTCTATCATTCTATCTATCTTGTCTTTGAGCATCTTGGAATTTATCACATCCCCTATCTATTTGATCATTTTATCACTCTAGCTATTTATCTTTTGATCCATCTATCTTTCTGGGTTGTCTGTGGAAGTGGAAACACTGAAACAAGGGTCTGACTGAGGCAGGCCTCTAAACACAACCCCCAACATTTTTCTTGTTCTTCATGTGTGCAGGTTTATTAGAAGCATTACAATGCACGAGGGTTTGCTTGTGTTTTATTTATTTTATCCATATTCATTTTCATTTATATTTATTATCTTTTGTTTGTTGTCACACTTCTAACTCTTGGGTTTTGCATGTTATCTAAAGAACATAGAGTCAAGTTTTTGTGTTTCTAAGTCTTTTATGTTCATAGTCTGTATGAGACTACAACGTGGCATGCAGGTGTTTGTGCATCACGTTGGTGTCTTTGACTGATACACTCAAACATAAACTGAATATTCTCTATATCTACTCTTTTAATTTCTCTAATTATATATCTTCACCAGTTTCACTAGTTGGAGATATATGAATGTATGTTGTGAAACTGGCTCTCAAGGGAACACAGTTCTTCCTTTTGCAAGGTCACTTTTGCACCATTACATTTTGGTGAACCTCACGTGAACACTTCTTCTATAATATTTGTTGATCATTCTTTATCATTCCTTTTTCCATTCAATAGACCCCTAAAATAAGGACAATTCTAATCTTTCCCTTTCTTCCAAAAAAAAAAATCAGGGCCCTACCCTGAACCCCATTCCATGTCGTCAATTTTTAAATGATACATCGACCTTCGGCCAATGCATTTATGTATTGCTTCCTTAAATTAGTTAACTATTTTCAAAATTTATTTGTTATCTTCTTTTATTAGTTCTATTTCTAATTTTATTCAAATTATTAAAGGTGTTCCTTTTCATGCATGTGATGGTGGCTTGGCTTTGCCTATGTCACTATATGTCTTTGATCCCTCTTGTAAAAATTCTTCTATCTCAAAAGATATTTTTCTTCAAGAGGATGAAATCATTGATACCTTCCTTAATGTTACTCTACCTTCTCTTCATTCCAATGCACTCTCTTCAAGATTCGATGCATTAGTGAATGATCAATCTCGTGTTACATTTGATCTCCCACGGGTTGATGTCAAGAAAGTTCCTTCAACTAATCCTTCTACAAGTTGTACTAAGTCTATAAATGTTATTGTTGTATTTGCTTCCCCTAGTAGACCTAAGAGACCAATCATTTGTGTGATTGCAGCTAGTCCTTCTCCAAAGAATTTAATTTCTATTTGCGGTGTTCCTTTTAAAAGTGACTCATTAGATCTTTTTATGAGATACAAATGGTCTAAGGCTCCTTCTCATAGAATGGTATCCCACACTTATAACACTAATAGAAATAAGAAAGATTTTGATCAATCAAATACTTCTTTACCACCTTCTCAACCAAACCTTCCTCAAGCACCTAAGCCTTCAATTAAGAAACCTAGTTGTAAACTTATAAAAATGACCATATTCCTAAATGAATATTTTATGTTCATTTCTCTATTTAATTAAATCCAATTTAATTAAATTACCCGCATTCCTCTATTTTATTAAGTAAATTACTCAATTTATTTAAATAAAATTCACTATACCCATTTAATGAATAAATCATTTTATTCAATTAAATCCCCCATATCCACTTTTAATTAAATTCAAATTTAATTAAATAGTTATCCTAAATTGAATAAATCTAATTTATTTAGTTTTCCCAAATTGCAACCAAATTGAATTAAATTACTTTATTTCAATTAAATCCTATTATCCCTCCATCCACTTGCAAAATCCTACATCTCCCACTTGCCTTCCTAAACCCCTTTCTAATCCCTTCTAGAATCTTCTAATCGCTTCTAATTAGCCTAACCCATCATTCTAAACTTTGTCACATCCCTAAGCAAAGGGAAGGTCATTTCTCAAAACCTCAAAGTCTTTGATAACCATTAAAGGCTTCAAGCCTTCAACCACTTAATTCCTCAAAGTCTTTGATAACCATTAAAGGCTTCAAGCCTTCAACCACTTAATTCCCCAAAGTCTTCAATAAACATTAATGGTTAACTCAAACCCTCTTACATGGTTAAAGAATTTGTTTTAACTCAACCTTCACCCAACCCAAGGGTCTCATCAAGCCTTTAATGCTTTGACCATGATTATCTCTTAATCATTTGCACAAAGGTTTATCCTTGGATTAACTCTTAATCCATTGGGTAAACCTAACTTAAGCTTAACCCTTATCTCTAGATAACCATAAGGTATTCTCGGGCATTTAATGCCTCCAACCCCTTCTCTCAACCCAACCCTATGTTGACACTTGTCACCATTTCATTGGTGCCAATTACAAACATGGATCCCCAACTTTCAAACTCAACCCTTGATTAAACCATTCAATCCTGACCATCCATTGCCCTATTTTTGCTATAAATAGAGGTCTCATTCCTCCATTTTGATCATCCTCCAAATTTGTAGTATCACGCTTATGCTCAAATACATTCAAGATTTCTTATATCATTTTTTATGTTCATCATTTAGCCTCTCTTTAAAATAGAAATTAGTCTAAATATACATGTTTAGAATACTTTCTTTATCATTTAGCTCAATCATAGACTAAATATATCATGTTATGATAGTATTCATACTAACCTCGTCATCTTATCATCTAGTTTATTGCATTTCTAGAATCATGCATAGCTTAGGATGCATTTCATTCTAGAATTTATCAAAACATCCCTCGTTCTTGCATTTGCCATCCCTAAACCATTTTGCTTAGTGATCTGAGAGCAAAAACATTGGTTTGAGGGACATTGTGAGATAGAGAACCATGGGACCCACCTTGGGAAGCTGAGTAATACTTTGTTACTCCATAGCTTGCATCAAGAAGTCCTGTGTGTGTGTGTGGACAAGTCTTTGACAATATTTTCACATATTGAGATTTATCAACCCGCTTTTCCCGCATACATTTCTGGCGCCCACCATGGGGCTCGAACCTTGTGGTCGTGGGTTCGAGCCCCACGGCGTGGGTTCGAGCCCCACGGTGGGCGCCAGAAATGTATGCGGGAAAAGCAGGTTGATAAATCTCAATATGTGAAAATATTGTCAAAGACTTGTCCACACACACACACAGGACTTCTTGGTGCAAGCTATGGAGTAACGAAGTATTACTCAGCTTCCCAAGGTGGGTCCCATGGTTCTCTATCTCACAATGTCTCTCAAACAAATGTTTTTGCTCTCAGATCACTGAGCAAAATGGTTTAGGGATGGCAAATGCAAGAACGAGGGATGTTTTGATAAATTCTAGAATGAAATGCATCCTAAGCTATGCATGATTCTAGAAATGCAATAAACTAGATGATAAGATGACGAGGTTAGTATGAATACTATCCTAACATGATATATCTAGTCTATGATTGAGCTAAATGAAGCGTGGTTTTTGTTTGTTGGATGTCATGCTTCTGAGTTTTTGCAATAGTTTTGATGTCTTGAATATTTGCAAGTATTTGAACAAGTTAATGCCCCTAGCTGAGTGTGTCTCTTGATATGATCATGTACAGTGATTTCCAAGCCATGGTGGAATGTGGTAAGAGGATATATATAGATAATCCAGGATAGTGACTATGCTAAGTATGTCCTGAATGGATATGTGCTAAGTGTCGGGCGATGGCCGATAGTGTTTGTATGGATAAAATGGCATGGAGATAGATAGAGAAGCCGTTCTTTCACAAGAGCGCCTGTTTACCAGGTTTTCACCATTTGTTTTTATTGTACTTTGTTTTTGTTTTTTTCATTTTTATTTTTTTATTTTTTTTCGTGCACTGGGCTACTTAAGTGTAGTACTTCTTCAGATGGATGTTGTTAGTTGGTTCATCGAACACATCTCCTTCTGAAGTTGTAAGCTAATAGGCACTTGATCCATAGACTGATATGATGACATAGGGGCCTAACCAGGTAGGTTCAAATTTCCCTTTCTTCTCTCGATCTTGCTGATTTCTTGGATTTTCTTTGAGGACTAGGTCACCAGCTTTGAAGTTTCTGGGAATGACCTTGTGATTGTAGCTTCTGCACATGCATTGCTGATATGCTTTGAGATGAGTGTAAGCATGTTGGCGTCTTTCATCTAATAGTTCAAGTTCTTGCAGTCGGTTAACTCGATACTCTTCATCTAGGATTAAACCTTTCAAAGAGACTCTGAGAGATGGGATTTCTACCTCTAGGGGTAAAATGGCCTCTAATCCATATACCAATGAGTATGGTGTTGCTCCTGTAGGTGTGCGGATGCTGGTTCTGTATGCCCAAAGTGCTGGATTGAGTTCTATGTGCCAATCTTTGCCTACATCATTCACTATTTTCTTTAGGATTTTCAAGATTGTCTTGTTAGATGCTTCTGCTTGACCATTGCCCTGTGGGTGGTATGATGTAGAAAACCGATGTTGGATTTTGAACTTTTCACATAGTTCTTGTACATCTTAGTTTTTGAAAGGTCGTCCATTATCTGTGATGATTGAACTTGGAATACCATATCTGCAGATCAGATAATTTAGGATAAAAGAGGCAATTTGTTTCCCAGTCACTGTGGTCATGGGAACTGCTTCGATCCATTTGGTAAAGTATTCTGTTGCAGTTATAATGAACTTGTGTCCATGTGAAGATGAAGGATGAATTTTGCCAACTAAGTCTAGTCCCCACTGACAAAAGGGCCAGGATGTTGTAAATGGCTGCAATTCCTATGCTGGTGCATGTATCAGATTGCCATGGATCTGGAATTTAGGACATTTCTTGGCGAAGTGATATGAGTCTTTTTCCATTGTGGGCCAGTAGTATCCCATCCATAGAAGCTTTTTAGAAAGAGTAGTACCACTTGAATGTGTGCCACAAATACCTTCATGAAGCTCGTGTAAAGCCGAATCAGAATCATTACGATCAAGGCAACGAAGAAGAGTACCATCTAGACCTCGACGATATAAAGTATCAGCGGTAAGGGTGTAATGGGCAGCTTGTCAGATAAAATTACGTTTTTGGTTACGGGATTGGTCAATTGGTAAGATATTGTGCTTGAGGTAGTCGTATATTGGTCCATATAACAGAGAATCTGAACCAGTCAAGGCATAGATAACCTGGGATTCAGAGTAGTCATAGGCGGGGGAGAACAGTTGCTCTACCAGGAACTCGTAACGACTTTGTTGCTCTAGAATTTGTAGTAGTGAAGCGATAGTAGCCATTGCATCGGCTGCTTTGTTGTTCAATCTTGGTATTTGTTCAAAGGTGATGTGCACAAAATACTGTTTGAAGTCATCTACCATTCGCTTGTAGGGTAGTAGCTTGTCGTCCTTTGTCTGATAGTTGTTGATTTGATTGACTACTAGTTGGGAGTCTCCATAGACTTTTAACTCTGTGATTTTCCATTCGACGGCCATTTTGATACCTATAACCAATGCCTCATATTCAGCCACATTATTTGTGCACGGAAACATAAGCCTATATGATCTTGGCATACTGTGTCCTTCAAGAGTGATGAATAGAATGTCGGCCCCTAAACCATGTTGTGTATAGGATCCATCAAAGTGTAGGGTCCATTGTTTGGGAGAAAGAGAAAGAACATCCCTGTTTAGAAATTCAATCTCCATGGTTTGTTTTCCTGGTAGCGGTGCTTCAGCCAGCTGATCTGCAATTGCTTGTCCTTTGATGGCTCATCTTTCTGTGTATTGGATGTCGAATTCACTAAGAATCATGACCCATTTAGCCTATCGGCCTGTAAGAGCTGCCTTGCCGAGTAGATATTTGAGAGGATCAATTTTTGCTACTAACTTAATGGTGTGTGCTAGCATATAATGTCAGAACTTCTGAGATGCGAAGACCACTGTTAGGCAAGCTTTTTCAATGAATGTATAGTTGAGTTCATAGCCATTCAATGTCCTACTGATGTAATATATGGCCCGCTCCTTTCCTTGTTGATCTTCTTGTGCCAATAGTGCCCCCAGCGATATATCTATTGTTGAGATATATAGTATAAGAGGCTTTCCTGCGACTGGTGGTACCAGAACTGGTGCATTCATTAGATACTGTTTGATTTGGTAAAAAGATTCTGCACACTTGGTCTCCCACCTGAATGGTACATTTTTGTGTAGCAAATGGTTAAATGGTAGACTTTTATCTGCTAGTTGAGTGATGAATCGCCTGATTGATTGAAGTCATCCCTGTAGAGATCTGAGTTGACTTATATTCTTTGGTGGTGGCATGTCCATAATGGCTTGTATCTTTGCTGGATCAACTTCAATACCTTTAGCTGAGACTATGTAGCCTAGTAACTTGCCTGATGTAACCTCGAAGACACACTTCTTAGGGTTGAGCCTGACTTGGAATTTCTCCAATCGATCAAAGATCTTTGTTAGGATGCCGAGATGTTTGGCTTTGGTGAAGGATTTAGCTAGTAAATCATCCACATAGTCTTCCATAAATGTGTGCATCATGTCATGGAATATTGTTGTCATTGCTCTTTGATAAGTGGCCCCTGCATTCTTTAAGCCAAAAGGCATAACATTCCAATAGTACGTTCCCCAAGGACAGGTGAATGTTGTTTTATCTTGATCTTCGAGAGCTATTTTGATTTGATTATAGCCTAAGAAACCATCCATTAGTGAGAGCATTGCATGGCCTGCTGTGAGATCTACAATGATGTCGATACTGGGCAGAGGAAAGTCATCTTTTGGACAAGCTTTGTTGACGTCCCTGAAGTCAGTGCATATTCTGATACTACCATCTGGTTTTGATACTGGAACGATGTTGGAAATCCATTCTGCATAGTCAATGGGTCGGATGAAGCCGACATCTAATAGTTTCTTCAGTTTAGTTTTAACCATGAGTGCCACCTATGGATTCATCTTTCTTAGCTTTTGTTTGACTGGTTTAAATTCTAAAGAAATGGACAAGTGATGGATGATTAAGTGTGGATCTACTCTGGGCATATCAGCATAGGACCAAGCAAAGTTAATTTGTTGTTCTTTAAAGAAGATGATGAATGTCGATCTTTCTTCCTCTGTCAGAGATTCTGCAAGGTGTATGTTTCTGGCTGCTTCTGTGGTACCAATATTGATTGATTGAGTGGGCTCAATCAATATGGGTGATCACTCATGAAAGTGTTCAGGAAGAGTGTCAAGTCTCCCATCATCAGGTGCCTTAAAAAGGTTTTCACCTTCAGATGCGTCCTTTATTTTTACTTTTTTGTGATCTAGAGCTGCCATTGACTGGTTTTCAGCATCAAATCCTTTATTTGGTTTATTTTTGTGACTGAGAGACTTGGCACTCCCGGATTGACAAACATCGTTATTTTGTTCACTGGTAGAGCCTAGTCTGGATTTACGGTACATAGGTAATGGCTAATAGATTCATCATTGGGGAAAATTGGTATATCATAGATTTCAGGTTCATCTCAGTCGATGAGGTTAGGAAAGACAAGCAGTAAGGAATCGTTGGGTGGATCAAGTTCAGCTACTATAAGCGTTAGGACAGAGTGTTCATTGTGATTGTTCTTGGTTTTAAAGAAGTCCAAGGTTTCATCGAGGTCTTCAATGGTATCATCTTCCACATAGACTTGTTCATAATGTTTCTGTTCGCTTTCCTTGGTGTCATAGATATTTTGTGGTCCAAATTCAAGAGGTCTATCTTCTGCGTTATGTTCTTCTTGAGAAAGGGATATAGAATCAGTATCATCCTGTAAAGCGAAAAATCGAACCCTAGTTGCTCTCCCCTCTTCCAACTCCAAGGAGAGAGAAGGGAGGTTACTAGGCTTGACGGTTTTCACTTTAGGGGAGACTTTACATTCAAAAGAGGGGTTGAAACCCACAAGATCCAATCCCACGCAATGCAAGATTGGATTCTAAATGAGTTTCAAGGGTTAAGACAGCAAGGCCACCCTCTTTTGTAAAGAATGTGGATAGAATGATTAAGCTAGGAAGACATAGAAAGTGAGAAAGATTCGCTTATAAACTGAGATAGGGATATAGGATGAAGCTGCGGACCTGTAATTAGCAGTAAAATGTTGAGACGGCGTTGTCCTGCAAATTTGAGTGAAAGTTGTCGGGACAATGGCGCTCGACGTGCACACGGTCCTCCGAAAAATCCGTGAAACGAAGGGGGATCTATTCGTCCCTGCACAAGGATTCCAGATCTTCAATTTCAGCCGCGTACCTGCAACCTACACACAGAAAAGCGAAGACGATTGGGGGGTTAGGGATTAGGGGTTTTCCCTTAGGTCAAACCCCGGTTTTGGAATTAACCAAGAAATGAGAAATGCTGTAAATGTAAATGACTGTAATGTGAAACAAGTACTAGTACCTTGTTGTAAGAATGTTTGTATTCTTACATGCGAAGGTGTAGATGTTGTTGTATGTTGTATGTTGTATGTTGTATGTTGTATGTGGTATGTGATCTCCTCTTCAATGGTTGAATCCTTGTCTTTGAATGCAACACTTAGCCTTGAATGGAGACTTCAAATGATCAATTGCTTGAAGGAATGCTTGAATGCTTGAATGCTTGAATGTTTGAATATTGCTTCCACCTTTTTTTTTATCTCTTCCCAAAATGGGAGAGGAAATGTAGTTTATATACTTGTCAATTAGGGTTGATAGACTGATTTTTCCGACCTTAGGCCGACCAGGAAATGTTATTTTCCAATTTTGCAAACAAAAAGACCCGAGGTCCCAAAAGAGACCAGGCCCAAAATAGGGCCAGGGACCAGGGCGCTGGGCACCATGGTCCTAGGGGACCAGGGCGCTAGGCGCTCTGGTCCCACTTCCCAGGACAGTAGGGTGCAAGGAGGGATCAGGCAGGGTGCTGGAAAAAATGCAGTTTTTGATGTCGTGGACAAGTTTCGGGGTCTCCATTCAGGTTCAGTGTTGCGTCGCCATCGTGAAGACCCAAATGCGGTCAAAATTGCAAGTGTCGCAATTTTAGGACGCTACACATCCGGGATATTTGTAGTAGTATTGGAGCAGGTACCTCATTCAAATTCATTGGAATCTGTCTCAGAGGCATCATCCTAGATTCTATCAGTGCTGTAAACAGGTATGTTGTATGGTGAAAACAAACCTTTGATGATGGATACCATTTTGATAGTTTTTGTTGATTTTGTGTCAGATCCATCTTCTACTTTCTGGATTTGTTCATAGACTGTGCTTCCTCAGGGAGGAATAATGGTATCTAGAAATGATATGATTTGTTCTTGAGATATTGGTGTTGGAATATGAGCTACTACCGTAGATATGGCCTTCTTATGACTTAGAATCTTTCCCTGATGTAACTTTTGATCTTGACATTCCCATGCCTTGCGGATTGTTTCTACTAATTCAAAGAGTGCTTCCTACCAGGATTCTTCTTTGTACTTCTTCTTTACCTTCCATTGAGGTTTTGTAGTTGTTCTGGGTGGCTTTTTCAATAGGAACGTGAGCTTAGAACCCAATCCTGCTTTGTTTTTACTAGGTTGTGAAGGAAGATCTATAGGTTCAGTGACTCCTTCTTTGCGTTTCCCAATAGGTCCTTTACCATCATATCCCATTTGCTTCATGATTAAGTATCCTTTTCCATACAGGTGTGTCGGTAGAACAATGACCAGAGCAGCTACTCTATTATCTTCTTCCTCATCTTTGTATAACCAGCTAAGAACGTCCTTGTCTTCTGATTCATGTGCTAGAGTACCCAATTGGATGAAGGTACCATCAAATTTGGTGATGGGCTGAATGGCCAGATGTGTTGATGTAGTAGGCAAACCATGCAATCTAGGTGATGTTGGCAATTTGGCCAAACATAAAGGCTCCAAAGAGTATTCTCCCATGCCTTGGTCTTTGATTTGCATTTTCTGCTTGAAGTCTCCAAATAAGGAGTTGGGCTTTGCTATTTGTAAATCTGATGTCAAGGATCGCTGCTTTTCTCTATTATGAGGAACCAAACTGTCTTGGGCTGCCCCCATTGCATTGCAATGTTGAAATGGATTATGATCAGCTGAGATGGAGATTTCTTGTCCATCATAAGGAAATTTGACACACTGGTGATACGTAGAAGGTACTGCTTGCATTTCTTGTATCCAGGGTCATCCTAACAAAATATTGTAGGTGAGATCTATGTCTAAGACTTGACATATAATATCCTTTTGCACTAGTCCCACTTGAATAGGTAATATCACAGTTCCTTTAGAGGACCTTTCCTCATCATCATATGCTTTTATGGTAATCTTCTTTCAGGGATTAATAGACTCTTCGGAGAAGCCTAATGCACGGATAAGCTTTAAAGTACATATATTAAGTCCGGCTCCTCCATCTATTAAGACTCTTTTTACTCGGTGTTTGCAAACAATGACTTCAATATGGAGAGGAGTATTATGCGGATGGCTTAAGGAAGTATTGTCATGCTCTGAGAAGGTGAGGTTATGAGGTCCTGTCATATGGGCGACCATGGCTTGAAATCTGTCTGTATCCAGATTTTGAGGTACATTTGTTTCCAATAGCACTTGTTCCAATATGTCTTTGTGCTTTGGTGATAGTTTCAACAATTCTAGTATAGATATTTGAGCCGGAGTTTTGCGTAGTTGACTAACCAAGTCATATTGGATTTTTGATGTGGTATTTGCAGGTGCAGTATGTCCTTTCAAGACATATTTCTGAGTTCGGGTTGTTATGTTGACAGATTCATGATCATGCCGATCTCGAATGGTGATGACATTTACTTGATGATCTTCAGTTGATATGTGGTTGATGGTTTTGTTGTAGATGTGATTGATACGAGCTCCACCAGTATCATCCGAGGTTGATGCTCCATCTTTGTTGTAATTTGGGAGAGGATTTTTGAAGGCTTTGTGATCACCATTTGTTTTGAGACCATCCACCGTTAAGTCACCTCGATCAATCATGTCCTGTACCAGGTGTTTCAATCTCATGCAATCGTTCATTCTATGACCCTTGTTACGATGGAAATCACAATAATGTGAATCATTCCACCAAGGTGGTTTGATTGGGGGTTCATAGTTGCTGATCGGAGGTAAAGAAAGAATCTTGTTTGCCAAAAGTTCTCTGAATGTTGATTCTAATGATTGTCCCAGTGGTGTGAAGATACGCTTTTGGAAATTGTTCATGTTGTTGCGTGAATTGTTGTTAGGTCCTGGATTCATGTTTTTGTTTTGAGTATTGTTGGTGTTGTTTGTGTTGAGTTGTCCTTCATCAATGTTTGGTGCATATGTGTTAGCATTGGGATTAGCATTTTTAGGATTTTTTGTATTTTGAGGATTTCTGGATAATGCAAGCACTGGTTGCTTAGATTTGGGATCATATGATTCATTGTTGCCTTCGTTTTTGTTTTGAGTCCAAAATCGAGATTTGTCAAGGTTGGTGTTGTTCTGATTATTGTAATTTGATGAGTTTGTTCCTTCCTTGTAGAATTTGAGTGTTCCCTTTTTGACACATGCTTCCTCTACTTGAATGCCATTTTAAATCAATTTAGCGAAAGATGGTATGCATTGAAGTTTTAGTCTGTAACTCATTTCACCATTTAAGTTATCGATGAAGATTTTCATTTTCTCCTTTTCAGGAATATCTCGAGGATATCGTGATACCATACGTCGCCAGCGTTGAAGGAATATCATGAATGTTTCATTGTTCTTTTGTTTGGTATTACAGACATCTAGCATGGTTATGGCATGTTGGATGTTATAGGAATATTGGGTTATGAATTTATTAACCAATTCATCAAATGATCTGACAGGTGGTGTAATTTTGGATAACCATTCCATTGTTTGTCCTCCCAGGCTTCTTGGGAATAACCTCATTAGATAGGTGTCATCATGAGCAAATTCAAGACTCATGGTGCAAAATTCTCGAACATGATCCCGGGGATCACTTTTCCCATCATATTTATCAAATTTGGGAACATCTGAGTTTGGAGGAAAAGGTACCATGTTCAATCTTCTGTCAAATGGATAAGGACAGATTTCGTTTAAAGAGTACCGCACTGTTGTCCCTTTTTGCATATCTTGTATTTGTCTTTGCAACATTTACATTTGTTGAGTAAGAGCAACCAAAGGTGCATTAGCTTGCCGAGGGAAAAGTTCTTCCCTTGTATTTGTTCGTAGCTGAAAAGGTGTGGTAAATGGTATGTTTTGTTCTAGATTTTTGAGCTCAGGTATACGCATTTCTGGTATACGTTGTTCTAGAATATGTTGCTCAGGTATGTGAATTTCTTCTTCTCGTTGTTGTTCTTGATATGCATATTGTCGAGACCCAGTTTGAAATATGTTTGTGTCTAAATCTTCGAGAAGTTTAACGCCTTTACTTGTGAGCATGAGCAGATACTTTTCTTTGTCATTTTCCATAAGCCTTTCGACAAGTTTTTGGAATTAAGGGTTTTCCTGACATTCCTGAAGAAGTGCTTTAGTAATTTCAGGCTCTTCCGAGTGTGGAACTTCAAAAAGATTTGACAATCTTCGATTCATACTTGATTCTGCGTGTGTCTCACTTTGTTGGTTTCTTTGAGAGCGAGTAACAGGCATTTTAGTAAAAACTTTCGGTGACGAAGGGGACAAAATCCTCTTCGATGTGTTTCTCAGGGTGGGTGGTTCTGGTCAAGATGTGTTATAAGTGATGCACTCGTCGAGAAAGAATGTTGGATTGATCTTTCCTCCGCGGTTTATGATTTGATTAAAAGCAAATTTTTGACAATAGGCTCTTGTCTTCAAGGGTTCTTTGTCAAATTCGTTGGATTTATTTTGGATATACCATTTGATGTGATGAAGGAATACCCGATGAGATTTGAAGAGTTGACGATTGATGTATAAAAACTTATTTCTCTTGATGAATTTGGAAAAACTAGGTTGTTGTTTCTTCAACGTGATGTTACGATAAAGGTTCTTTCTTCTCAAAATATGGGGATTAGTCATGCATGAGTGATCAATGGTTTCCTTTGATTTGTTTAGATTCAGTTGATTCTTGTTTTTGAAAATTTCAAATCTTACTCTTATCAAAGTGAAGGTTTAGATGCCCCTTCAGGACAAAGCGTGTCAAATGATATGGATAAAAGCCTCCCGATATGGAAACTTGATTTGACAATTTGAAAATTTTAAACAAGTGTTTTGAGATAAAAAAAATTCATAGGATGGTAAAAGATTCTGTTGATACTGATGATGAGGTTTTTGGATTATGATAAGAGAGACATATTTTATCGCGCTATTCATTTAAGATTTTGACAACGTTTATTTCGACACAAATTTAGCTCAAGAAATAGTTTTAATGGTTTGTTTTTGTCACTCTGTTTTGATGAAAAATGATGTTGATGGAAAAAGGTTTCTGAAAATGTTTTTGAAAATTTTAAAATTCTTCCCGGTTGTGCCCTCTATTTTTCTGTTTTTGATCACGCGCTAGAACAGAGATTACATGCGCTACTGAAATGCCTTTATCCGCTAAAATAATAACCACACGCGCTAGGCTGCCCCCAGACACGCGCTAAAGTTTTGACTATTTAAAAAATTATTTTCTAGCTGTTGAAAAAGCTATGCACTATCCTGGGCCTGTCACACGCTAATTGTTGAACTTTATGCGCTAATTTTTGACTTCCACGCGCTAGACTATTTTTTTGATGCGCTAAATGTTTCGACACTGATTTGACTTGGGATAAAATGCTACTGTTTGGAACCGACGTGCTAACTTGATGTTTAGATGCACTAATAGAAGTACCTCATGCGCTAAGAAGTTTCTCTTATGCGCTAAACTGCCCTGATTTTTCCTTTGGTTGATTTTTTTTTTATGAATTTTGAATTTTTGTTGTGAATTTTTCAAGTTTGATGGATGATTTTATGAAGTAATAAATGCAAGCACGGCACAAAAAGTATAAACATTTTGCCTAATCCAACAAAAAGTGTATGTTTTGTGGGGATGTGTTCAAATCTCCGGTGTTTTAACAAGTTTGGATACGAATAATACACTTCAGAAAGACTTTTTAGTGAAGGGTCATAAATAACATCATAGCCCATTAGTCTCGATACTCCGTCAGCTCAAACAGTTGTGTCACCCCCTAGAGGGCGCCCATTTTTTTGCCTTTTGCTAGAAATTAACTCAAAGTGAATCGCTTCACAATTGAGTAGTTATCTTGGGAGATATATGGTGAGTAATCTTGGGGGCGGATTCTTCCCCACCCTTGCACTATGATGTTATAAATGTCTGGTTACTGACTCAGTTCAAAGCTTCTATTTCTATGGCTCGTAATCAAGCTTCCCATTTGACCGTCAGTGATAAACTCCCTCAGGAGGCTTCCCAACCTTTAGAACAAAGGCTTTACGTATCACGAGGATACCGGGGGAAGGCTAATCGCTACGCGCAACCGTTGAAAAGGACTTTCATCACTTTCCACATTTGATTATAGTGGGTTGGAATTCTTGGCATCAAAGTCATTCTCCACTTAGGTCATTCCCTTCACACCGGCCATAAATAGCTTTAAGAGTTGATTCCAACTCCTCGGGAAGGCAGACCTGCTAAAAGATGTAAATGCTTGAAGTACAGAAAGTTGTAAGAGTGGTCTGGATTTTTGATCACCTAGTTAAGGGGAGAGCATATTCCTTCCACTTTCGAGACAAAGCAATCAGTTAGTTCTTTTTAGCCTTTCAATTCAGTGATTTGCTAAAATCTATATGGAGATGTTGCTCCACGAAAACATGGTGTTTATTTTCTGATCTATGAAAAAGAATTGGTCAACAAAGTAAATTCGATGTTTTGTCAACAAAAGAAATCGATAAAAAAAAAAGGGGGAAGATCTTCCCTCTTTAGTTGCAAATGACTTTGGACATGTGTGATTTTTTTACTTTGCAAAAATTTGAAGTGAATCCTTTTATGCACCAAAGGATGGTGAAGTTCTTTTTAAACACCTTTGTTTGCAAAACTGAAAAATTTACTTGTTCTTTTTAAAGCCCAAAATGAAAATTTTGTCTTCCTAGGAAAAGCAAGAAAAGATTGTTTTTGTGGTTCGTTTTAAAGCCCAAATAAGGTGAGTTCAATTTTATTTAACAAGAATTAAAAAGACTTTAAATTTTAGCTAACTTGAACAAGCTAGTAAAATTTAAACAATTTATAATTCTAAAAATAACACTAAGCTCCTCCCTGCAATAAGATGTCAGAAATCCTGCAAAATATCCATCACAGTAGTTAGAAAAACATAGGATTTTGTGGACTTCAACAAGTCTAACTTTAAACTCGGTTACAATTTTAATTTTTGCCTTTTGTCTGCGATGCACTACAGAAAGGACTCTACGCGCTACAATATAACCTAAATGCGCTAAAATAATGTCTTAATGCGCTACACTATTTTTCGGATGCGCTACTTTGTGCGTCGAAAGCGCTGCTTTGTTTTTCTCTCGCGCTGAGACCTACAGGAAAATTAGTGATTTGATGTGCTAATATATGAACTTCACGTGCTAGATGATGGACTTCACGCGCTAGATGATGGACTTCACGCGCTGAACAGTGGACTGGATGCACTATGTTGTTTACTGGATGCGCTAAATAGTGAACTGAACGCGCTAATTCATTTTTCCCGCGTGCCTGCAAAAGTAGTTAGTTTCAAAAACCGATTTGATATATGGGGTCGGGCCCCACGGTGGGCGCCAGAAATGTATGCGGGAAAAACGGGTTGATAAATCTCAATATGTGAAAATATTGTCAAAGACTTGTCCACACACACACACAGGACTTCTTGGTGCAAGCTATGGAGTAACGAAGTATTACTTAGCTTCCCAAGGTGGGTCCCATGGTTCTCTATCTCACAATGTCCCTCAAACCAATGTTTTTGCTCTCAGATCACTGAGCAAAATGGTTTAGGGATGACAAATGCAAGAACGAGGGATGTTTTGATAAATTCTAGAATGAAATGCATCCTAAGCTATGCATGATTCTAGAAATGCAATAAACTAGATAATAAGATGACGAGGTTAGTATGAATACTATCCTAACATGATATATTTAGTCTATGATTGAGCTAAATGATAAAGAAAGTATTCTAAACATGTATATTTAGACTAATTTCTATTTTAAAGAAAGGCTAAATGATGAACATAAAAAATGATATAAGAAAGCTTGAATGTATTTGAGCATAAGTGTGATACTACAACTTTGGAGGATGATCAAAATGAAGGAATAAGAGCTCTATTTATAGCAAAAATAGGGCAATGGATGGTCAGGATTGAATGGTTTAATCAAGGGTTGAGTTTGAAAGTTGGGGATCCATGTTTGTAATTGGCACCAATGAAATGGTGACAAGTGTCAACATAGGGTTGGGTTGAGAGAAGGGGTTGGAGGCATTAAATGCTCGAGAAGACCTTATGGTTATCTAGAAATAAGGGTTAAGCTTAAGTTAGGTTTACCCAATGGATTAAGAGTTAATCCAAGGATAAACCTTTGTGCAAATGATTAAGAGATAATCATGGTCAAAGCATTAAAGGCTTGATGAGACCCTTGGGTTGGGTGAAGGTTGAGTTAAAACAAATTCTTTAACCATGTAAGAGGGTTTGAGTTAACCATTAATGGTTATTGAAGACTTTGGGGAATTAAGTGGTTGAAGGCTTGAAGCCTTTAATGGTTATCAAAGACTTTGAGGAATTAAGCGGTTGAAGGCTTGAAGCCTTTAATGGTTATCAAAGACTTTGAGGTTTTGAGAAGTGACCTCCCCTTTGCTTAGGGATGTGACAAAGTTTAGAATGATGGGTTAGGCTAATTAGAAGTGATTAGAAGATTCTAGAAGGGATTAGAAAGGGGTTTAGGAAGGCAAGTGGGAGATGTAGGATTTTGCAAGTGGATGGAGGGATAATAGGATTTAATTGATATAAAGTAATTTAATTCAATTTGGTTGCAATTTGGGGAAATTAAATAAATTAGATTTATTCAATTTAGGATAACTATTTAATTAAATTTGAATTTAATTAAAAGTGGATATGGGGAATTTAATTGAATAAAATGATTTATTCATTAAATGGGTATAGTGAATTTTATTTAAATAAATTGAGTAATTTACTTAATAAAATAGAGGAATGCGGGTAATTTAATTAAAACCACCTCATGCAGGCCCCTGTATAGATGGGCCAGCATAGCTGACTCCCATGAAAACCTCTGACCCTGTGTAACCATCTCCTCCAATACCAACCCCCATCCCACAGAAAATCCCTTTGACCTGCGATCATGACAAAATAATCCACCAATGAACTCTGCTAGTACGGATGGCAGTGGTGCGTAATCCAGGTCTAGGAACTCCTGCCACGGGATCTCATAGCCACAGACTGTATCATCATGGAAAATGTGACACAGTGCCTCTGTCCCACCCTCCTCCGACTACTCATACGTGTTGGGAAAAATGGTGTCTCAACCTTGCATTTATGCGAGGTTACTATTTATAGTAAGTTTTCATTTGAGCACGAAATGGTGCGAAACTCTCCCTGAAGCTTCTGGTTGGCTAGATAAGCTTCTGGTTGGCTAGATAAGCATTCGGTAAAGTTGTGTGAGATAGAGGTTGTGTGTAAGAGTCCTATGGCTATTGAGTTGCCTCTGAATCTCTGATTAGTGGTACTCCTGCGAAGAGCTTGCTCTGCAAGTATGTTGTAATCTGTTTTTGATTGCTGAATAAAATATTGAGCTGCTTTTGGAGGGTGGGGTTTTTCTCCCGAAAGGGTTTTCCAAACGTAAATCATTGTGTTGTGGTATGAATCCTATTATATCTATTTCCATTTTCTATAACTGTTGTAATGATCTGAAAAAGTTTTGCATTACCCTCCTCTCAAGGTTAGTGTAGGAAGTTGTTTCCGCTACTTAACTTCCTTACAATACGGTAGTAGTGCACCTACTACAGGAATGCACGGGATCCTGTAACAGTCCTCTGGTGTGACTGTCATCTCTCCAATAGCAAAATGAAAGGTGTTCGTGTCGCTGTGCCACCTCTCTGCAAGTGTTGTCAGTAGCCCCCGGTTCACAGTGAACCGAGGCATATCCAAGAGGGAAGTCAACCCACATCTCTCGATGATATCAAGGTCGACCTGCGACAACCGCGGTATCAATGTCCACAGTCTCAGAAATCTCTCCCGCAACTGGACCACACCCAATTGCTCCTGTCAAACAAGCAAAACAAATCTAATATCAGTTTCCACATCAAAACAACGATATCAAAATCAAACTCACATCAACAACATGAAACAATTTACTCATCTACATCAAGTTCAAAATCCTATCATTTCATATCAACTTGTAAAATAACTCAAATTCTCAAAAACCATATCAAAACTTGTAACACAACTCAAGTCTCCAAAATCACATAAACTTGTAAAACAACTCAAGTTTCCCACCCATATCAGCTTGTAAAACAACTCAAGTTTCCAACCCATATCAGCTTGTCACACAAATCAGGCTTCACACATTGAACTTGAAATAGAGCACGCAAATAAATCATATTTTGATCAACACAACACATTGATATCTATACATAACTTGCAATATCGCAAATCAAAACAAGTTATATCGACACTCATATTGGACAAATCCATAAAATTATGACAGCACGACACAAAAACATTTACAAATCACCTCATCTTGCAAAATTTTTCTAGATGCGCTAAAAAAGACTCCCAATGCACTAAAAACCCCCCACGCGCTAGGCTGTCTTTCCTACGCGCTACTCTATTTACCCTATGCGCTAATTTTTTTCCCCCATGCGCCACCTAACCCACTCTATGTGCTAAACTCCGCAAACGTGCTAATCTATACCTCCTGGGCGCTACCTGTTTGACCCTATGCGCTAGGTTAACCCTACGCGCTAAACCCCCTTACCCATGCAAACCCCTATGACCCCTATGTGCTAGGTCTACCCTACGCGCTAACCTGCTGACCTAAAGCGCTACCCACCTATCGCTATGCTCTATTCTGTGTCTATGCGCTAACCTATATTGCCTATGCGCTACCCTGTTTGTTTCAGACGCGACCCTGTAAATCGACTTGATGCGCTACTTAACACTTTGTATGCGCTAATCTATGCCTTAGACGCGCTAAAATGCTAAAACCGAACTTTAAAAATCCAAAAATGACTAAAAACGACCAAATCAAAAATCAAAAGAGGGTCAAAAATGTTGACTTACTGGTGGTCCATACACTGCAGGTCTTCGGTACCTCCAAACGCGCTCGAAACGGTGTCTATAATACGGAATAGGCATTTTCTCTGCAGACCAAATTCTCTTTCTCCAAAGTCAACAATGAATAAATGAATCTAATTCAAGCCCTTTTCCCCTTTTATAGGAGGAAAATGAAATTAGGGTTAGCCAAATGGACCTGTAATATGGTTGTGGTCTTCCCTATACCATAACATTTGTAAATTATCGGGAGATGAATCAATTTGCACACATGTCACATAAACAAAATCATACACATCATACGCAACTCATCAAATTAAATCAAAAAAAATTTCAAAATATTGATTCATCTCTCGAGGGGGCATCACCATCAAATATCAAATCTGGGGCACCATCAAATATCAAATCTGGGGCATCACCATCAAATATCAAATCTGGGGCATCACCATCAAATCAAATCCGGGGCACGACTTGCAAATCATAAGAGCGACACAAAAATTGCATTTGATCATAAATCACAAAAACACATCATTTTCTTTGAAATAACATGTGCACACACGTCACTTCAAAGAGGGGCAAAATGTAGACGTATAAAAATGACCATATTCCTAAATGAATATTTTACGTTCATTTCTCTATTTAATTAAATCCAATTTAATTAAATTACCCGCATTCTTCTATTTTATTAAGTAAATTACTCAATTTATTTAAATAAAATTCACTATACCCATTTAATGAATAAATCATTTTATTCAATTAAATCCCCCATATCCACTTTTAATTAAATTCAAATTTAATTAAATAGTTATCCTAAATTGAATAAATCTAATTTATTTAATTTTCCCAAATTGCAACCAAATTGAATTAAATTACTTTATTTCAATTAAATCCTATTATCCCTCCATCCACTTGCAAAATCCTACATCTCCCACTTGCCTTCCTAAACCCCTTTCTAATCCCTTCTAGAATCTTCTAATCGCTTCTAATTAGCCTAACCCATCATTCTAAACTTTGTCACATCCCTAAGCAAAGGGGAGGTCACTTCTCAAAACCTCAAAGTCTTTGATAACCATTAAAGGCTTCAAGCCTTCAACCACTTAATTCCCCAAAGTCTTTGATAACCATTAAAGGCTTCAAGCCTTCAACCACTTAATTCCCCAAAGTCTTCAATAACCATTAATGGTTAACTCAAACCCTCTTACATGGTTAAAGAATTTGTTTTAACTCAACCTTCACCCAACCCAAGGGTCTCATCAAGCCTTTAATGCTTTGACCATGATTATCTCTTAATCATTTGCACAAAGGTTTATCCTTGGATTAACTCTTAATCCATTGGGTAAACCTAACTTAAGCTTAACCCTTATCTCTAGATAACCATAAGGTCTTCTCGGGCATTTAATGCCTCCAACCCTTTCTCTCAACCCAACCCTATGTTGACACTTGTCACCATTTCATTGGTGCCAATTACAAACATGGATCCCCAACTTTCAAACTCAACCCTTGATTAAACCATTCAATCCTGACCATCCATTGCCCTATTTTTGCTATAAATAGAGGTCTCATTCCTCCATTTTGATCATCCTCCAAATTTGTAGTATCACGCTTATGCTCAAATACATTCAAGCTTTCTTATATCATTTTTTATGTTCATCATTTAGCCTCTCTTTAAAATAGAAATTAGTCTAAATATACATGTTTAGAATACTTTCTTTATCATTTAGCTCAATCATAGACTAAATATATCATGTTATGATAGTATTCATACTAACCTCGTCATCTTATCATCTAGTTTATTGCATTTCTAGAATCATGCATAGCTTAGGATCCATTTCATTCTAGAATTTATCAAAACATCCCTCGTTCTTGCATTTGCCATACCTAAACCATTTTGCTCAGTGATCTGAGAGCAAAAACATTGGTTTGAGGGACATTGTGAGATAGAGAACCATGGGACCCACCTTGGGAAGCTGAGAAATACTTCGTTACTCCATAGCTTGCACCAAGAAGTCCTGTGTGTGTGTGTGGACAAGTCTTTGACAATATTTTCACATATTGAGATTTATCAACCCGCTTTTCCCGCATACACTAGTGATTACAATCTTATTGAGAAACTTCATGTTACTCTCGCTAAGATCTCACTTTGGAATTTTTCTTAGACTACTCTAGTTTATCATGGTATGCTTCAGTAAGCTCTTCAAAAGATCTTATTGGCTTCTTCTACTAGAACTCTAGATGTAAATGCATTAATGGATCATATTCATGCAAATTCATCTAATATTACATTCTATCCACATGAAATCCTACCTCTTGAAGTTTGAAATCTAGCAAATCTATTAATGATAATTATTTATGTTAATGGTGTCGATATTAGACAAACTCACATTGATACTGACTCAACACTCAATGTTTGTAGTCTAGACCTATTGCCCAAAATCAAAGTGGATTTGAATTCTCTTTCAACATCTTCTATGTTCATTTGTGGTTTTGATAATACTGGTAAACCACATTGGGCACTATTACTTTTCCTATAAAGATTGGACCAGTTACTATTCCAACCTTGGTGCATGTTATGCCAGGACCTTTATCGTATAATCTTCTCTTGGGTAGACCTCGGATTCATGTTTTATGAGCAGTTATTTCTACCCTTCATGGTTCTATTAAGTTTGTTGCTAACAATCGAGTAGTTACAATCAAGGTTGATCCCGAAGCTATGCACTTAGGCCAAATTGCAGCAACTAGTCATGCCTTGGTTACACCTACTTTTAAGAACTATATTCCATCTTTATTTTCTAATATGTCGATAACTATTCACATGGACCCTCCTAAAGAGGAAACCCATGAGAAAGTTATCCCTAAATAAGATCCTCCTAAAATAGAAAGTCCTAACTCTAGTCCTCTTCTCAATCAAATATATTTTTTGGTGATGATTGGGGTTCCTTATATTTTACAAGTTCCTTCATTGGAGAATACAAATTCAACCCTATCCGCCTTAAATTTCAAAAAGTACCATTCACACCCCTATCAAAGATGATTATTCTTCTATATCACAAGACCGTGTCAACACCATTGGCTATACTATTAAAGGTGATCCTCGTCCTTTGGAGGAGTTGCATTCACATTATGGTACAGGATTCAAGATTACTTCCAAGTATGGATACAAAGGAAACAGTCTTGGGCGCATAGGTCAAGGAGTTCAGGTCCCTTTGGAATCTAAATTACACACTTTTACAGTGGGTTTAGGTTACAAAGCTTCTCCTTTGTCTTCATCCCCTTCATTCTCTAATGTTCCTATGTCTTCTTCTTGTTGTGAGCAGTCAAACTCTTCTCCCTAAGAGAAAGGGTTGCTTCTTGATCCTCACCCTTTATATGATCAAGAGATTTTTTTTTGTGGCTTCTTAAAACCCACTTGGTTTCTCTTCCTCCTCCTACACATAAGAATTTTCATAAGGATAATAAAGAAAAACATTCTTTCTATGCATACCATCAAGTGCTTGTCCATTCTACAAGTGAATATAAGGCCTTGACGGACAAGATACAACAACTTCATCAATTGGGTGTCATTAATTTCTCATCTATTGATGCACCTTATTCTTCTTCTTTGCACAACAAGTGATATTGAGGTCTACCTCTATCTTGTTATTTTACACATTCCATTTATTTATGCATTTTTATCATATCTCTTTTTCACCCACAGAGGTACATGTCTATCTCTCGCCCGCTACAGTGACTATCTTTTTGTCACCTAATGTGGCAAACATCTATCTTTGCCCTTTGTGGCTCTTATCAAAATTGATCTTATATATAGTGGCCTCCCCCCATAGTGAGGTTTGTCCAAAATAGCATCTATTTATCTCATCGGTAGTGGCTTTCCTTTGTAGCAAGGTTGGTTCTACTTATATTTTGGTAGTGGTTTTCCTTCATAGAGAGGTTGGTGCTACTAATCTTTGATCACCTAGCATAACATGACTTGCTAGATTGTGATATATCTTTTTAAACATTACCATGTATGTGATCACTAGCTATAGAGCAAGCTAGTGTTTGGGTCATGTACTATCTCTTCGACATCGATTGCTTCTCTAACTTTTGTGTTCATTCTTCCTTGAGGCAATTGATCCTTGCATTCTTCTCTCTTTTTTAGAATTTCTCTATGTGTATTTTCTTGTATTTTGGGGATGTCGCATTGTATTGAGACAATCTTTTATATCGAGGTCTCTTTCACTTTGCTGACTCAAAATTTTTAGTTTTCTTGTTAAGTGATTTCATGTGTGTGCTATTCATGTCCTTATCTATAAATATGTATGTTTATCTTGATCTAACCCCATCGTCTTGGGAATTTTCACTTTCTAACCTTGTCTTGTTCAGATTTTTTTCTATCTAATGCATTTTTTTTGTAGGTCTTTAGCCTAGGGGCATGCTTCTTCGGTTCAAAGATTTGTCTACTTCCTCTATAGTCCATTTGGCATCATGAGCTTATTTTATGTTCAATATATTTCCTTTAGCGTGCATATTCATGTCGATTCATAAGCCCACTAAAGTGGGGCAAAATATAGAGTCAAAAATTACATACCCCTTTGTAATTCCACCTACACTTTTGCAACCAATTTAGTGTCCATTCCCCTAGCCTTTAGGTAGGATCATTTCAACCCTTTCATCATCCTTTTCCCTCTCAAGATGCTCAAGTAACCTTTTCAGTAGCTATCTTTCAGCTTTTTTATGTTAACCATGTGTTTCTCTTGCCACTCGTCTTTTTTTTAGCGTAATTTGTCTGGGCACTGGTGTGCCACATGGACATCCACGCATTGTGCATTCTCCTACAACATCTTAATGTTTAAATGTTGGTTCTACACTTATAACACTTGTCACTTACCTTGGTTGGTGGAAACGGCTCGGTAGCCCTCTTTTCCCTCCTCTTCTCTCTTTTAAATCCATCTTTTCTCTTTGTAGACACCCAAATCTATCCACTTAATTAAATGAATACTTAGTATTTATTTGATTATTTAACCATCGATCAACAATTAATTAATTTAATATTTAATTAATTCATCTTAAACCTCTTCTCCTATTAATTAAATAAGTTATTCAATTTATTTAATTTAATTCATTTAACCATGTTATGACAATTAAATAAATAAATAAATAATATTTATTTAATTAATCTCTCTCACATTTAAATAAATAAATATTTATTTAAATCTCTAAAAACCTACCACTTGCATTCTCCTACAAATGCAGGTTGCACAATTTTAGTTGAAATAAATGAATTTTATTTTAATTAAAATCCCCTTTTATCCTCACCCACTTGCTCTTCTAACCCCCTTCTAGACTTTTCTAACCCCTTTTAATTATCCTAATCCCCCTCTCTAATCATTTGCAGATTCCCAAACAAAGGTCACTTCTCAAAAAAGCCTCAAAGTCTTTCAAATGCATTAAAGGCTTTAATTTTTCAACAAGTTAACCCCCAAAGTCTTTCAAAGCCTTTATGGCTCTTACATAACCATTAATGGTTAACTCAACCTCCTCACATGGTTAGAGACTTTCTCTCTAACTCAACCCTAATTCAACTCATGAGTCTCTTCAAGCATTCATTGTTTTGACCATGGTTATCTCCATTAACTCTTGCACAAGATTGTATCCATTGGATAAAAGAGTTATCCATTGGATAAAAGCTTTATCCACTAGGGTTCACCCCATAGCGCAGTGGCAGTGTTGCGAGCCTCCCCCAGTGGAGGTCATGAGTTCAATGCATGGGGCTTGGCCCCTCTCTGCCCTTGTCATTCCCATTCGTCATTGCACTGGTCTGCTGACTTGGAAGACAACGGGTCTGCTTTGGCCGGAGAGGTTGTTCGTTGTTGGTGCACGTCGAGGAGTGAGTGATTGATAATTTTGGAGCGTCCTCTTGGTCCCCCTGATGCTGGTTGGTCGATTGTTCTCCGTTCGTTGGCTAGGAAATTGACAGTTGTTCTCCCAAGATGTATAGGGTGCTTCAAAGATGATTCCTTGGCCCTCAATTTGAAGATGAGGCCCTCCTTGTGATCTCACTGGTTCATAGATCTAGTCAAAAGCGCTTGCTTTAAAATAAAATAAAAAACTTTATCCACTAACTCAAGACTAACCAAACCCTCCTTGGGTAACCCTCGTGCCATCTCAAGCATTTAATGCTTCTTCCCTCTCCTCTCAAGGCCTCTCATAGTGACACTTGTCATCATGGGATTGGGTTGAAAGTCATCACATGGATCCTGAACTCATCAATCTTGACTCTTCACAAGCCCACTCAATCTTAGCCATTCAATCAATATTTTTCCCTATAAAAGGACCTTATTCCCCAAGAAAAAAAAAGAGGAGAGAGCACTAGAGCATTATTATTATAGTGAAATTCACATAGGCATTAATTAAGATTTTTCTCATAGATAACATTTTACACTTGCATAAGCATTTGTTTTTCATTTACAACCATCTTTAATCTTCATATGGCATCCATGAATAGCACTAAAAGCTAAGAGCTACACTCATTTGGGACCTAGAGAGGAGAGGAACAAGGAAGAGCCAACATCATCAAGCATAGGGAGGAGTATTAGAGTTGTCTAGTTCTTTATTTTCCTATTTGCTTTGTTACTAATCTTTCTTGATATGCTTTTGAAATGGATTCATTTTCATGTTATGCTTATGGTTGAAATTTTACTAACATGATTTCTTTATTGTCCACTAATCCCATTTTCATAGCATCACTCTCCATTCAAACTCTCTCTTTCTCTCTCTCTCTTGGTTCTTCAATCAATCTCTCTCGACTCTCTCTCACTTGCTATAATAGTCTCTAGTTTTCTACAACACTCTCAAGCTCTCGCGATAATCTTTTGCAACTCTCTTGTCTTTCTCAAGCCTCTTTGATAATATATTTTTATCATTCTATCTATCTCATCTTTGAGCATCTTGGGATTTATCACATCCCTTGTCTATTTGATCATTTTATCATTCTAGCTATTTATCTTTTTCAGAACTGAGGCAGGTCTCTAAACATAACCCCCAACATTTTTCCTCTTCTTCATGTGTGCAGTTTTATTAGAAATATTCAAATGCACGAGGGTTTGCTTGTTTTTTATTTATTTCATTTATATTCATTTCCATTTATATTTATTATCTTCTATTCGCTGTCACGTTTCTAACTACTGGGTTTTGTAGGTTATATAAAGAACACAGAGTTGAGTTTCCATGTGTCTAAGTCTTTTCTATTTGCAGTCCATATGAGACTACAATGCGCCACACAGACATTTGTCTGTTGTGCTAGTGACCTTGAATGAGACACTCAGACTTAGACTGAATACTCTTTGTGTCTTCTCTTTCAATTTCTCTAATTAGATATCTTCACTAGTTTCACTAGTTGGAGATATTTGAATGTATGTTGTGAAATTGGTTCTCAAGGGAACATAGTTCTTCCCTTTGCTGGGTTACTTTTGCACCATTACAAAAATACTTTTGGGTGATGCAAAAATATTTTTAAGCTCAAGATGCTCCCTCATCACAGAAGGAAGAAGTTGTTGGCATAATGTGAACTAGTATGAAGACATAATGATATTGTATGTTGTCATTGATGTCAATATGTGACATGATGTGAACCGTCACATGTGATCTGTGAGAAGAGAGAACCAACATATGTATGAACTGGTATATATGCCAAAGTGAAGTGGTATATTTGTTCAAGATGAACCGGCATGTCAAGGTGAACCGGCATGTAGTTATGGGAACCGGCACATGGAAGCATTGTGTGACTACCGGTTGGTAGGCAGTTTCCACTTCGGGATTTTCGGTTGGAGTACCTCAAGCCTGTGTGACTCAATCGGTGATCTTTGTGTGATGAGTTAGTAGTATAACGGAGAATAGATCATGTTGCCACATAAGCCCTATGTGCATGAAGGTTCTTGCATGAAGAAGACTATCCCTATCTACCTTGGGAATGTGCAAAGTTTGTCAAACGATGATAACGTGTGACGGGTTATCAGCTGCCATGAAATTGGTGGATAATGGATGATGGACAATGTCTTGAGATCGATTCAAGATTGTTGCATTTAATGCAGTATGATTCAATGGTCACGATTGAACCATTTGAATTGCTTAACCTAACAGGTTTAGGGTTTAGGGTTTTTGCTACCGACCTGTTTGTTTCCTATAAGATCGATGTTATGTTTCTTTCCAAATTTGTTGGCAAAAGTTGTATGTGTGTATCCTAGGGAAGTGATACGTAATTCTTGCCAGACCAAAGAAGAGAAGAGATACCTGCAAATTGAATATGCAGAAGGTGGAGAGGAGCCAAAACGGATTTGCATTAGCATTGAGTGTTGTTACCACATCATTGTAATTCCTGTTGATCTTTAACCACTTCAACAGTTGTGAAATCCCTTAATAGGGTAGCCTTAACTGGCTTGATACAAATCCCTTAACAGGGTAACTTGAAGTTATTGAGTTCTAGGAAGCTATAGAGCTCTGGAGATCCTTTAGCTATTGAGTTCTTGAAATCCTCTAACAAGGTAACCTTAACTAGGTTTAACCCTTAACCGGGTATTGTAGCCATCCCTTAACCGAGTGATCCCTAACAGGATCGGTTTCTAACAGAACCTATTGTATCTGTCTTTAACAGGACAAGGCTCCTAACAGAGCGGACTTCCAAAGAGGTCAACAACAAGCTTGTGAGTATTCATCCCCACCATGGTTTTTCCCAGTTGGGTTTCCACATGAAAAATATGTGTGTCATGTGTGATGCTTTCATCTTGTGATGGTTTGATGTTACCTGTTAAGCATATGATGGTTTTGTGTTTTATGCCTGTCAGTAAAACATGTTGAACTAGCTGTTGTGATGATAGATTACTTGTTCATACATAAGGGTGAAATGGCAGTGTAGTTTCGAGTTGAGTAGGAAGATAAGTGAGTAACTGGTTTATGATTGTTTTAGTTGTTCTGGGTTTTTCCGGTTTTACTCTGCTTCAAACCGGTGTCACTGTTTGGTAGTCATTTAGAGTAATTGTTGTTGAACTGGTTTAGAAACTATATTTTGTTGTACTGATTCACCCCCCCTCTCAATACCGGTTTGGTACTATTTGCTCATCATTGAGTTATCAATTGGTATCAGAGTGTCCTCCAGGTCCTCTGTGTTTTAAGCTTAACCGCTTGAGGTAAGATCCTAGTCAAATGATGAAGAGGGAAGGTCCAAAGTTTAACAGGGAAAATTTTGGTATATGGAAAGATAGGATGAAGATATTCATCAGAAGCATGGGTGCTCAACACTGGAGTTATGTTGAGAATGTCTATGTTGTCCCTACCGGTACTCTCACCGATGACCAAAAGAGAGAGATACAAGAAAATGGGCAAGTCATAGAAGCCCTTATGAGTAGTCTATCTGACATTGAGTTTATTGATGTTCAAGACAAGGTAAATCCCAAAGAGGTATGGGATGCTCTTGAAAATATCTATGGTGGTGATGAACATGTAAAACAGGCTAAGGAAGAAAGCCCGAGAGGGAAGTTTGAAGATATGCGGATGGTTGAAGGTGAGACCATTCAGCAATATGGAATAAGAATCAAAACAGTTATTGGAGAAATCAAGAGTGCAGGTGGTAAAATAGAAGATTCCACTGTGGTAAGCAAAGTCTTGAGATCCTTGTTGCCAGTCTATGCAATAAGGGTTGCTGCTATTCAGGAGTTGAGATCAATAGACAAGACTAAGGTATCCTTGGACTCCATCATAGCCAAGTTGAAAGCTTATGAGCTAAATAGTTTTGTGGTAGTATTCAAAAGATTGAATCAACATTTAAAGCCTCTGCTATACCATCCAGAAAAGTAAAAGAAGCTAGCACTAGTGGTGAACCTAGACAGAGCAGAGAAATGAATGATGAGGAGATTCTGATGGCATTTGAAGCTCTCCTTGCTAGGAAGCTTCCTAAAGAAACCGGTAAATACAAAGGTAAGCTACCTTTGAAATGCTTTTCTTGTAACTGGATAGGACATATTGCTATAAACTGTCCTAATGGGGATAACAAGGACAAACCAGAAAGGTTCAGGAAATTCAAAGGAGGAAACCGGAGAAATTGTTTTGTGGCAGTTGATGAAGGTGTCACAGATGAAGAATCAAAGGATGAAGAAAATAAAGATATTGTGTTTGTTGCTGTGAAAGAAGATGTGTCAGACAAGAAGGCTCTTGTCTCCCAGTTTGATAATTCCAATGAGTGGATCATTGACACTGGCTGTTCTCACCATATGATTGGTGACCGGAGCAAGTTTCTATCCTTGGAGGAGTATGATGCTGGTGTGGTTCACTTTGGCAATGATGCACCATGCATGGTCAAAGGCAAAGGGTCCATCTCTTTGAATGGAAAGAGTAGTGCTGACAATGTGTACTGGGTTGATGGTCTCAGACACAACCTTCTAAGTGTTGCCCAGCTGAATGATAGTGGCCTCACTCTAGAATTCAAGAATGGAGTCTGCAGAATCAAAGGAAATGATGGTGAATTGGTGGCCACCGGCATGCAGACCAAAGGTAACCTATTTCATCTGAATGCAAATATAAGTACACATCTTATGGCCAAGTTTGATGATAGTTGGATATCGCATAGGAGACTCTGCCATGTAAACTTTGATAACATTGTGAAGGCTAGTAAGATCAAGGCAGTTAGAGGGTTGTCGGTGCTAAGCAAACCGGACAATGCCTTGTGCAAAGAGTGTCAATTGGGGAAAATGTCTTCCTCAACCTTTAAAGGTAAATCTTTCATTGCTGACAACTTACTTGATCTTGTGCATACTGATTTGTGCGGTCCTATGAAAACTAGAAGTGTGCAGGGTGATAGGTACTTCATGATTCTCACTAATGACTACTCAAGAATGATGTGGGTCACATTCTTGAAATACAAGTCTAAAGCCTTTGTGAAATTCAAAGCTTTTAGAGCATTAGTAGAGAAGGAAAGCGGTAAAAGGATCAAGTGTCTCAGAACTGATCAAGGAGGGGAATTCACTTTCGGTGAATTCAACAAGTATTGTGAAGAATTTGGCATCAAGAGGCAACTGTCTGCCCCCTGAACTCCACAGCAGAATGGCCTAGCAGAGAGGAATAACCAGACTATAGTTGAAGCAGCTAGAACCATGTTGATTCAAGGAAAGGTAGCTCACACCTTTTGGAGAGAAGTGGTGAGCACTGCAGTCTACACAATGAACCGGGTACTCATCAAGAAAGGTAAGGACAAAACTCCTTATGAGTATTGGACCGGCAAGACACCTGTGGTTAGCTACTTCAGGGTATTTGGTAGCAAATGTTACATCAAGAGGAGTGAACATCAGAGAAAATTTGAAGCTAAATGTGATGAGGGAATATTCCTAGGATATTCCACCAAGAGTAAAGCTCTCAAGTGTTACAACAATAAGACTCAGAGAATTATGGAAAGTATCAATGTAAGAGTTGATGAATCCTCTGAGAAAACTGAGGAAACCAATAGTGAGAAAGCTATAAATGAACTGGTTGCAACCTTCTGGGAACTGGTTGTTAGTCAACCAAGTACCAGTAATAGTGTTCCTGAACTGGTGAATGTTGATACTGATGAAGATGAGGATGAAGAGGAAAAGAAAGAAGAACCAGTCAAGACCATTCCTCGGTATGTCAAGCTGAATCATGGTCCTAAGCATATCATAGGAGATAAGGATGCAAGAATCCTCACAAGAAGAAAGATCAGAGAAAACTCATGTATGATCTCTGAATTTGAGCCTAAATCATTCAAAGAGGCTCATAAAGATGAAGACTGGATCAAGGCAATGGAAGAGGAACTTGACCAGATAGAAAAAAATGGTACATGGTCCTTGGTACCTAGACCGGAGCATAAAAATGTCATTGGCACCAAATGGGTGTTCAAAAATAAGCTGAATGAGGATGGCACAGTGATTAGGAATAAAAGCCAAATTGGTGTGCAAAGGATATGCTCAAGAAGAAGGAGAAGACTATGGAGAAACCTTTGCTCCTATAGCCAGATTGGAAGGAGTTTGTATGCTTCTTGCATATGCAGCTTTTAAAGGATTCAAGGTATATCAAATGGATGCAAAATATGCATTCCTAAATGGTGTGTTAGAATATTTAATCTTTACTTAGCTTAGGTTTATTTTTTTTTAGGATATTCCTTTAGAATTCCTACATGTAATTTGTCCTCTAGTACATGTGTGAGGACAAGTCATTTCTTTTATTTTCCTTTATTAAGGAATATTAGATTTCCTCCATAAGAGGATGTGGACACATGGCACACACATTTTATGAATGGTGGCATTCATAGATTTGCGAGTTACTTTGTAACTCCTCTCCTCATCTCTATTTAAGAGATGTCTCCTCTCTCATTTCTTCTTAATGACAATATTGTAAAGAGCTTCTTTCTCTCTCTCTCTCTCTCTCATTTTTAGGCATTGCCTCATTCATAATATCACAAGGGGTTTTTCTTTGCTTTTCCCCTTTCAAAAGTTCTTGTGCCTCCTTCTTCACATTTGGGTGATGCTCCAAGGTTTTTGCTTTTCTCTTGGTAACAATTACTTCATCATAAACTTTCTTGGATTAATTTTCCTTTCCTTGCTCTTTTATTTCCTTTCATGGTATCAGAGCAGGTTTCTAATCCTTGTTTTAAGTTAACATTGATGAAGGTTACCATTCTGTGGAGTTCACCTTGTTGGAGGCATTCTTGAGAGGAGAAGAAGTTCTTTTTCTAATATTTTCTATTGTGCAGGTTTTGGTTTCAGATTTTAATTTTTTTTTAAAACTTGTTAACAAGTTTGCCTGCAGGTTTAATCTCCTATTCTAGTTAGTTTTTTATTAAAAAAAGGGCTTTGGAAGGCTTGCCGCCAAAGTTCCTTCTTTCTAGTTTAAATTTAATTATTTTAAAGTTTTGGAAGGCTTGCCGCCAAAACTCCGGTGCTAACTTCTTTTCCTGCATACTTTAGATTTCATATTCATTTGTTTTGGAAGGCTTGCCACCAAAACAGTTTCATCATAAAGTTGTTTCTCTGATTCATATTGCAGGTTCTCACATTTTTGTTTACTTGCAAGCTTTTTTGATTAAAAAAAGGAAATTTAAGCTTCCTTGCAGGATTTTGTTATCAAATTTTCTCATTTTCTAACCTCATTCACAGAATACTAACTCTTTTTTTAATATCTATTGATCTATTTCAATCTTTGTTTGTGCTTATTTCAGCCTGGTTTACTTTACATAATAAATCTTGCTGCTGACTATATACAAAGTTGAAAGAGCCAATCCCCAATGCAAAGTCTAGTAATTTGAATTTGAAGAATCAAGTGTATGTAAAGAAAAGCGAATAAGACTTTTTTTTAACCTAAAACTGAATCAATCTATTAAAGATATTATTCAGAGGAAACCCATTCCTTCCTTGTATGTAAATATAAACAATGAAATGTAAGAGCTTATTTTAAGAAATACGTAAAACCAAACTGCTCTTTCACAGCATAAACGTTGGACAATATAAGATTAAAAAAAAAATCTTTTCATTACTCCACTCCTCTCCTGACTCCTAGTCGCAACCTCAGAACCCCAGGAATAATTACCAGAATCCAACCTTAGAGCTCTCCATTTCAAATTTTCTCCCCTCACACGTACCCTTCTAACTGTCTTGTTGCTTGAGAGCTTTGTCATTGCAGGCTGTCTTCCCAGCTCGTACTTCCATTTTTTTTCCTCCATTGCTTCTTCTTTCCTCCCGTTGCATGTCTTTTGTGCATATCTTACAATCATTGCTTGTCATGAGATGACTTCCATTTGAGGTGTTTTGTCAAACAGTTCATCATGCCTTGTTTACGGTTCCACATTTTGCAAGCATCTACTGGCAGAGAGTGTAGAGTTTGGCTTTACTCCTGCTAATTGAATTTGCTTGAAAATTTCTATCGCGCTTTTACCAAAGCCATTTTTGTTCTTGTGTTGCAGCCAGGGCATTAAATGAGACCACATTCATTTGAGGCGTTTCTACAAAACAGTCCATATGCCTTCTGTATGTTGATTCTTAAACCTCAGACTCGGAGCTCTCAAGTTCGGTTACTATCTTTCTGTAACGTCATATTCCCTGCGTTTTGCATTCAAACCTGCGTTTTGTATTATCTCTCAAACCTGCGTTAAGGTGCTTAGAGCTTGCAATCTGTCATTTTCTGTATACCAACCTAGCTTAGATTCTTCAGTTACACCCATTGAGTTTCTGCTCCTTTCTGTCACCTGTGCAGTAACGCCTCTGTCTTTGAATCAATCAAAACGCCTTTGTCTTTGAATCAATCATTTTTCTTACCAGTAGCTTGTACGTTTGATTCCTTTGTAACAGTTTGTTACATGCGTTATTTCTGAAAACTTTATTAGTTCGTATTTCATTTCATGCCATTAGTTTTTAAAAGTCTTACTCTTTAAATGTTTGGAAGTTTAAGTCTTTATCTTCCACGTATAAAGTATAGCTTACTTTATTTAAAATAAAAAGTTTAAGTTCTTTTCTTATTAATTCATACATTAAAAAAAGTTTATACATATTTTTAATATATATAAAAAGTTTTTAAAGTTTTTTTTTTTTTAAAATAATTTTTTTTAATTATATAAACTTTTTTTATATAAATAGTTTCTTTTTAATTAAAAATTTAAAGTTTTTTTAATAAAGTTTGTTTAACTAAAATTTAAGTTTTTAAAATTTATTATTACAAATTTCAAATTAATATTTTATTCTTTTTTCATAAATATTTTTAAATATTTTGTTATTTTAAAAAATAAAATAAAATAAAATAAAATAAAAAATTTTGTTAATCAAATTTGTTTAGTTTTTTAATCAAGGAGGTTAAATTTTTTTTTATTTTTATCCAAGAGGGCATTTTTTTTTCAATATTAAGCATAATTTGTTCATTATTTTGCTATCATGTCTACATTAATTCCGGAAATTAAACTAAATAGTTCCAATTATCATTCATGGAAAACACATATCTCGTTTATTTTTTGTTTCAAACACCTTTTGGATGTTGTGACTGATAAAACATTTGAACCCGCTACATCTGCTCCTCAAGCCGACCTAGATAGATGGAAGGCTCAAAATGAGGAAGCACTTGGTTTAATTGGTATTTCAATGGTTCCTGATTTGTATGTTTTAATTGGAAATTGCACAAAAGCGCATGAAGCTTGGGAAATTTTAAAAACAACTTATGATAGCTCAAATGAATCCCGAAAAATTCAACTTCAAGATCAACTTGAAGATCTAAGGTATACGGATTTTAAAACTATGGATGAATTCTTATTAAAGTTTGATTCTGTTAATAGTCAATTAACTGGTTTAGGAGTTACTCTTGCTGATTTACGTTTAATTCATCTTATTCTTAAAAAATGTCTTCCTCGTCAATTTCAACAATTTATTACGAATATTCATGCTCAACTTGCTATTCCTAGCTTAGCTACTCAATTAACATATGATATTTTTCGTAATTTGTTGCGTCAAGAGGAAGCTAAATTAATTCAATTTGGTACTCTTAAAAGTAGTGAACATGCTTTTATGTCTAAAAATCAAAATCATAATAATAATTTTAGATCTAATAATAATAAACATAATCATAATCATAATCATAATAATAATCATAATAATAATCACAAATCTTCTAATTATCAATCTCATTCTAAATCCTATCATAATAATTCTCATAATAATAATCATAATAATACGTACAATAATCAAAGGAATAATTCTCAAACAAGACCCCATTGCACATATTGTGGGAAAGATGGACATATTACTAATAATTGTTTTAAGAAACAAAATGGTAAAAAGCCCATGAATCAAAATAATCAAAATAATCAACATAAACCTCATTATAAGAAAGGTAATAATAATGGTAATTCATCTCGTCATGCATTTACATGTACTTATAATGTTTCTCAACCACTTGAGTGGATTATTGATTCTGGTGCATCTCAACATGTTACTTCTCATAAAGAATGTTTTGAATCTTTGCATCCCGATACTTCTAATATTCCTGTTCAATTAGCTAATAATCATAGTTGTAAAGTTGAAGCTATTGGTGATGTGAATGTTCCTAATGGGAAATTACATGATGTTCTTTGTGTTCCTGAATTAAAATCAAATTTGATTTCAGTTCCTAAACTTTGTCAAGATTATAAGATTAACTTTTATAGGGGCATATGTTATATCATTGATCCAAACACTAATCATGTTATTGCTACTGCTAAAATGGATAGTGATAACTTATTCAAGTTCTATGAATTTGCTCCTCCAAAGTATTCTTTGCTTACTACTGTTGATTTTACTATATGGCATGAAAGACTTGGCCATCTCAATTCTGATTATATTTCATTGATGCAAAAATCAAATATGGTTGATGGATTGCCTAGTATTGTTCCTTCTCAAATTGTTTGCAATGGTTGCATGAGTGGTAAGATGCATAGGGAACCCTTTCCTCATGGTCAATCTTGGAGGGCATATACTAAATTGCATCTAGTTCATAGTGATCTCTTCGGTCCCATGGAGAATCCCTCCATCTAAGGTTCAAGGTATGCACTTACCTTTGTTGATGATTTTTCAAGGAGAACATGGATATATTTCCTTCATAGTAAGGATCAAGTGCTTGATGTGTTTACTGAATTTCATATGTTTGTAGAAAGGCAATCTAGTTCTAAAATTAAGATTCTTCGTACTGACAATGGAAGAGAATATGTCAATAATGCATTTAATGCTTATTTAAAATCTTTTGGAATTAAACATGAGCTTACCGTTCCTTATACACCACAACAAAATGGTGTGGCAGAACGGAAGCATAGGACAATTGTTGAAATGGCTAGATGTTTATTACATGCTAAAAATATGGATTACAAGTTTTGGGCTGAAGCTATGGCTTGTGCAACATATTTAATTAATAGAACACCTATCAAAGCCTTAAAGGATAAAACTCCTGAAGAAGCTTGGTCTGGTAGAAAGCCTAATTTGCAGAATTTAAGAATTTTTGGTTCCATAGCTTATGTTCACAAACCTAAGGAGAAAAGAAAAAAATTAGATGCTAAATATTCTCCTTTTATTTTTGTTGGTTATGATGAAAATACTAAAGGTTATAGAGTTTACAATCCTATTACTAACAAGGTAAAAGTTGCAAGAGATGTTTGTATTGCAAAAAAAGGCATTCATGATTGTTCTAAAGTGGAGGATGATCAACTTAGTCAAACCAAAGTTGTGCTTGTGGAGGACCAACCTCCATCTTTTAACCCTACTCCTAATGCATCTCTTTCTATTCCTTCTAGTGATAGTGATGATGATAATAATAACTCTACTCCTCATGACTCTTCTTCTAGTGATGAATCCATTACTTCTAAAAGAAGACCTAAATGGTTTAAATCTTTAATTCAAGATAGTGATGAATACTTAGCTAAAATGGATAAACTTCAAGCTAGAAGAGTTAATTATTGTAATTATGCTTTAATGACTACTATTATGAATTCTAATGATCCTAAAACATTTGATCAAGCTAAAAATCAACTGCATTGGCAAAAAGCAATGAAGGAAGAATATGATACTTTAACTTCTAACCAAACTTGGGATTTAGTTCCCTTGCCTCATGGTAAAAATCTTGTTTCTTGCAAATGGCTTTATAAAACTAAATTGAATGCTAATAATCAAGTTAGTAAATTTAAAGCTAGATTAGTTGCTAGAGGTTTTTCTCAAATTGAAGGCTTAGATTATACTGAAACTTTTGCTCCTGTTGCTAAAATGCCTACAATTAAACTTGTGCTTGCTTTAGCTTCTAGAATGAATTGGCCTATTCACCAAATGGATGTTAAAAGTGCTTTTCTTAATGGTGATTTACATGAGGAAATTTATATGTCTCAACCTCCTGGTTTTATTAAAGAAGGTAATGCACACTTAGTTTGTAAATTAAAGAAATCAATTTATGGATTAAAGCAATCTCCTAGGGAGTGGTATTCAAAGATTAATACATTCTTTCTTTCGCAAGGCTTTGTTAGAAGTAAAAATGACCCTAACTTGTATATTAAACATAGTGAAGATGATATTATAATTATTATCTTGTATGTAGATGATTTGATTCTTACTTCAAGTTCCAATACTTTGATTTCTGATATTAAGTTTCAACTTAATCAACAATTTCAAATGACTGATTTAGGTCTTTTACATTATTTCTTAGGAATGCAAATTTGGCAAACCTCTAAAGGAATTTTCTTATCTCAAAGTAAATATGCTCAAGATCTCATAGATAAGTTTAAAATGAATGATGCTCATCATGTTTCAATTCCTATTGAATTAGGCACTAAGTTAATGCTTGATATGCAAACTCCTCTTGTTGATCCTACTTTGTATAGACAATTAGTTGGAAGTTTAAATTATTTAACTCTTACTAGGCCAGATATTGCTTATAGTGTTGGTTTGGTTTCTAGATTCATGTCTAAACCTCAACAAACACACTTTAAAGTTGCTAAAAGAATTTTAAGATATATTAAAGGAACTATTAATGTAGGTTTGTTTTATGATGCAAATTCCGACTTTACTTTAAAAGGTTTTACTGATTCCGATCTAGGTGGAGATCCCAATGATGGGAAATCTACTTGTGGTTATTGTTTTTTTGTTGGTTCAGGAGCAATTTCTTGGAATAGTAAAAAGCAACAATCTACCTCTCTTGGATCCACTGAAGCTGAGTACAAAGGATGCACTAATGCTTCCAAAGAAGTCTTGTGGCTTAGAAGACTACTTGAAGATTTGGGTCTACCTCAACACGAACCAACTCCATTGTATTGTGACAACCAAAGTGCCATTGCCTTGGCTAAAAATCCAGTTTTCCATGCAAGGACAAAACACATTGCTCTCCAACACCACTTTATTAGAGAACAAATTGAAGACAAGCAAGTTTCACTCCTTTATTACAAGGGGGAAGACCAAGTTGCAGATATTTTGACCAAGCCACTTTGTAAAGAAAAATTCCAATTTCATTGTAAAAATCTTGGATTACAACCCATTGAAGGGTTTGATGTAAGCTCCCCAAGTAAAGCTTAAGGGGGGGTGTTAGAATATTTAATCTTTACTTAGCTTAGGTTTATTTTTTTTTAGGATATTCCTTTGGAATTCCTACATGTAATTTGTCCTCTAGTACATGTGTGAGGACAAGTCATTTCTTTTATTTTCCTTTATTAAGGAATATTAGATTTCCTCCATAAGAGGATGTGGACACATGGCACACACATTTTATGAATGGTGGCATTCATAGATTTGGGAGTTACTTTGTAACTCCTCTCCTCATCTCTATTTAAGAGATGTCTCCTCTCTCATTTCTTCTTAATGACAATATTGTAAAGAGCTTCTTTCTCTCTCTCTCTCTCATTTTTAGGCATTGCCTCATTCATAATATCACAAGGGGTTTTTCTTTGCTTTTCCCCTTTCAAAAGTTCTTGTGCCTCCTTCTTCACATTTGGGTGATGCTCCAAGGTTTTTGCTTTTCTCTTGGTAACAATTACTTCATCATAAACTTTCTTGGATTAATTTTCCTTTCCTTGCTCTTTTATTTCCTTTCATGGTGTACTTGAAGAGGAGGTGTATATAGAGCAACCAGATGGGTTTTCCCTATCTGAAGATAGTGATATGATGTGCAGGCTATATAAAGCCTTATATGGTCTAAAGCAGGCACCTAGAGCATGGTATGAATGTCTACATTCCCATCTTGTGATCATTGGATTTGAGAGAACAAGTGAAGATAGTAATATCTACTTGAAGTCTGAAAAAGATCAGATCCTGATCTGTGAGGTTTTTGTTGATGACATTATCTTTGGTGGAGATGACAAGATGAGTCATGAGTTTGCTGATGAGATGAAGAAAGAGTTTGAGATGTCACTCATAGGGGAGATTAAGTTCTTCATTGGACTGCAGATCCAGCAGATGAAAGATGGAATCTTTATCACTCAATCCAAATATGTCAAAGAGGTGCTGAAGACCTTTGGCATGGAAGATAGCAAACTGGTTGGTACACCAATGGTGACCGGTTGCAAATTGTCAAAAGAGGATGATTCTGCACTGGTTGATGAGAAAGAATACCGATCAATGATTGGTAAGTTGTATTATGTAGGTCATAGCAGACTAGATATTGCACATGCAGTTGGCATTACTGCAAGGTTCCAGAAAAGTCCAAGAGAATCCCACTTGGTTGCAGTCAAGCGGATTCTTAGGTATCTGAAGGGAACAGTTGACTATGGATTGTGGTACCCATACAACAATGATTTCATTCTGAAAGTATTCACAGATGCTGATTGGGCAGGTAATGTGGATGACCGGAAAAGCACAACTGGTGGTGCATTCTTTCTCGGTGATAGACTGGTCTCATGGATGAGTAAAAAGCAGAGTTGTATCTCTCAGTCTACAACGGAAGCAAAGTATGTTGCAGCTTTCATGAACTACACTCAGACAATCTGGATGAAGCATGTTTTAAATGGCTTCAAAATCCCTATATCTGAACCGGTAAGTATATTCTGTGATAACACAAGTGCTATCAATATTTCAAAGAACCCGGTTTTACATTCTAGAACCAAGCATTTTGAGCTTAAGTATCATTTCTTGAGGGAAAAGGTTCAGAATAAAGAGATTGCACTGGAACATGTTTCCAGTAAGTAGTAGTTAGCAAACATATTCACCAAGCCTCTCCCAAAGACTACATATGTGCATTTAAGAGGTGAATTGGGGGTACTGCCCCTTTAGGAGGTGAACTAAAAGTATTTGTTCCACATCAGTCAGGTATTGCATAGTCAAATTTTTCTTGATTGATGTGTTGAAGGATGTTACTCCTCAAGGAGAGAGGCATAATGGAACAGGGATGCTTGTGCCTCCACTTTGGCATTATTTTCAAAGGGGGAGAAGATGTGAAGTGGAGAGATATCTCTGTATATTGCCATCAATGCCAAAGGGGAAGATTGTTAGCATTATGTGAACCGGTATGAAGACATAATGATATTGTATGTTGTCATTGATGTCAATATGTGACATGATATGAACCAGCACATGTGATATGTGAGAAGAGAGAACCGGCATATGTATGAACTGGTATATATGCCAAAGTGAAGTAGTATATTTGTTCAAGATGAACCGGCATGTCAAGGTGAACCGACATGTAGTTATGGGAACCGACACATGGAAGCATTGTGTGACTACCAGTTGGTAGGTAGTTTCCACTTCAGGATTTTCGGTTGGAGTACCTCAAGCCTGTCTGACTCAATCGGTGATCTTTGTGTGATGAGTTAGCAGTATAACGGAGAATAGATCATGTTGCCACGTAAGCCTTGTGTGCATGAAGGATCTTGCATGAAGAAGACTATCCCTATCTACCTTGGGAATGTGCGAAGTTTGTCAAACGGTGATAATGCGTGACGGGTTATCAACCACCATGAAATTGGTGGATAATGGACAATGGAGAATGTCTTGAGATTGATTCAAGATTGTTACATTTAATGCAGTATGATTCAATGGTTAGGATTGAACCGTTTGAATTGCTTAACCTAACAGGTTTAGGGTTTAGGGTTTTTGCTACTGACCTGTCTATTTCCTATAAGGTCGATGTTGTGTTTCTTTCCAAAGTTGTTGGCAAAATTTGTATGTGTGTATCCTAGGGAAGTGATACGTAATTCTTTCCAGACCAAAGGAGAGAAGAGATACCTACAAAGTGAATGTGCAAAAGGTGGAGAGGAGCCAAAACAGATCTGCATTAGCATTGAGTGTTGTTACCAGGTCATTGTAATTCCTATTGATCTTTAACCACTTCAACAGTTGTGAAATCCCTTGACAGGGTAGCCTTAACCGGCTTGATATAAATCCCTTAACAGGGTAACTTGAAGTTATTGAGTTTTGGGAAGCTATAGAGCTCTAGAGATCCTTTAGCTATTGAGTTCTTGAAATCCTCTAACAAGGTAACCCTAACTGGGTTTAACCCTTAACCGGGTATTGTAGCCATCCCTTAATCGGGTGATCCCTAACAAGATTGGTTTCTAACAGAACCTATTGTATCTGTCTTTAATAGGACAAGGCTCTTAATAGAGCAGACTTCCAAAGAGTTCAACAACAAGCTTGTGGGTATTCATCCCCACCGTGGTTTTTCCCAGTTGGGTTTCCATGTGAAAAATATGAGTGTCATGTGTGATGGTTTCATCTTGTGATGGTATGATGTTACCTATTAAGCATATGATGGTTCTGTGTTTTATGCCTGTCAATAAAACATGTTGAACTAGCTGTTGTGAAGATATGATGATAGATTACCTATTCATACATAAGGGTGAAATGGCAGTGTAGTTTCGAGTTGAGTAGGAAGATAAGTGAGTAACCGGTTTATGATTGTTTTAGTTGTTCTAGGTTTTACCATTTTTACTCTGCTTCAAACCGGTGTCACTGTTTCGCAGTCATTTGGAGTAATTGCTATGGAACTGGTTTAGAAATTGTATTTTGCCTATACTGATTCACCCCCCCCCCTCTTAGTACCGGTTTGGTACTATTTGCTCATCATTGAGTTATCAGAAGTAACATGAAGAATATAACACATGTTCAAATTTTCACTTTTGTCAATATCCACCACTAAAGGCGTCTTTGTGCATTCCACTTGCTAACTAGGAACATTGAAACATAAATCCAATAAAAATAAAGAATAATCATAAAAATGATGAGTGATTGTAAGCTTATGGAATAAATGTATCCATATCTCATATCAAGTGGTGTTCCTTTTTGTGTCATGTGTAACTTCAATAGAAGACCAAATGGACAATAATAGAATGAGGATCACTAGATAAATAATATGAGAACATAAATAAGTCTACAAAATCCTTATGTGAAGTTAGACTAGAGACATAGTCAATGAAATCATGAGCCAAAATTGTGAAGGAAGTGTAAAGAAAATAAGATGCATCAAACCATTGCAAAGCTTTACCAATCAAATGAGTCTCAACTCATAAATAAGTAATATTTCACAGTCTAAATGTTCATACTTAGCAAGTGGAGATAATTTCACTTTAAATGAGGCATGCATAGAACCATCATAGTCATCATGTAATAACTCCTCACTAATTCTAATAACATCATGTAATGTAGGAAAAGACAATAGATCATCAATAGTATCTACATGAGGAGCAAATATAAAGTCATCCAGTTATGTATGGCCTCAACATGCAAGTGACTGTTATGCGAAAATATACCATGAATATTCTTAAGATTCTCATGAGGTGTAAGACATGATCATCATGAGACATTGTTGAATATCTCGGACAACTGATAAGGGGGTTGAATCGGTTGTGAATTAAAATCTTTCACATATTCCACAAAAACAGATCCGATAAATAAACTTTTGATTACTTAACCATTAACATATATAAGCATGAGAGAGTACGCACATGAAACAAACACAAGAAACACTAGATATACATGGAAAACCCAAGAAGGTAAAAACCACGGAGAATGATAATTCTCAATTATGAAACACTTGTTAGGGTGACACCGATTAAGGTGGTTTTTACAAAGGGTGGCTCACTGCAGGTGGGCTCACTACTTCACTACAACCACCAGAAAAAGAAGGGCCCACTGCCTAGAAGAAGAAAAAAGAAAAAGAAAGAATCCACCACTGAAGCACAATTGCCACAATGTTGCAATGTCGAAAGAAACCTTTGGCTCACTACCTTCGGTACCAAATAGCAACAACACACCATCACAATGCTCAACTACAACTTCACACAACCTCGCACACATTCACATAAAATAGATCTTCCTTTTCAATTCACTTGCTTTTATATATTCTTCATTATAATCATCCTTTATTTATATTGATCTCTTGAATTGGGAATCTCCCAAGTCAGCCAAACACAATTCATTTTCTAACATAATTTGAAATAGGTCTACACTGAAAAAATTTGTGGTGGAAAGGAATGAGAAGTGGACCAAACCACAACACACAATATCAATCAAAAGAACATGTTATCCATATGCCAAAAATACCAGAGCAAAAAAGAAACATTCAAGGTCAACCAGACCCAGAATGAACATATCAACAACCACGACTCTAGAGCCCATCATTACGTCCCAAATCAAAATAACAAAGATAAAGACATGAACTGCTTAAATCACGTCCCAAATCCTTGAAGATGGTAGATAATGTATCATATCATCATATATGAGAAGGAATGTGTCCTTTGAAATGTATGTTTATAAACCAAATAAGATCATCATGACACGAGACATAAGAATAATCATGAAATGCAACAATATCATGTGTATCTTAAGAATGTGTACCCTCATCACTAGGCAAAGATAAATCTAGAGAAGCTTATGGAGGAGGGTCAATATATATAAAATAAAATGATCAAATTTGTAGGTGAACAAAGAAGCTAGGTCACTATCATATGTTAAAAAATATGTATAATCATGGAGTATAGTGACACAAGAAGTAACTTTAGCAAGAAATGATGAAATAATATCCATAATGAAACAATATATATGAGAAGGTAGAACACATTTCAAAAAATAAATATAAAAATAGTACATCTATATTATATCTAATAATAAACACGAAATATAAATCCTAATGTTGAGATAAGAGCAGTAGGGTGAATGTAAGATATACTATGTAGATATACTTACCGAACCCTAGGAGAAAGATAAGTTCATGAAAAACAAAAGCACAAAAGGAGGACCAAAATAAGAAATAATATGTAAACCAATAAAGTACATATCTAAAAACTCTAACGAACTAGAAAACCTAAATAAAAGATAGGTTACTTAGGATTAATTGGGTTCACCAAAATATAAAAGAAAATAAACTTTCCTTACTTATAATCCAGTAAAATGTAATCAATTTGACCACAATTAATGTAGACTAATTAAATAATAAAGTTATGAACTATAAATATTGAGTTAGTAATTGAAAATTGTGGGTTCATGTAAGTGGAAAACAAGTGTAGGTCTAACTCTATAATTGATGATGCACAAAGATTGAGGAAGATTTGGAATTGATAAGGCTTGTGATCAAGAACAATAGATGATAGACCAATTTTATGATGACTCAATTTGAGGATGAGTTTGACTATATGGGACTAATCAACAACTATAGACTTATCTTGTACTTGCAGATTCATCCTATGTATTCTACTAAACTTTATTCTTTAATTTACTTGATCGCACTTGACTTCTCTAACATTTTTGAAATATTAGGGGAATTGGCGATAGTAAAATACTTTGAAGGATTATCATTCATCACGAGGAGCATTTGGCTAGATCAATCTTAAGAACTTGAATAATATTGAATACCTCTATAATGACTGTGTAGAGTTAGATTCATTTTAGAGCACCAATTAAAGTGTGTAAATGTGAACAAAATTCAACGTATTTAATTAGATTCCCAATTCACTAAAATGAGTACATTGAATTATATTAGATTAAAAGACACAACATCTTTGCAAACTTAAGTTAGCTTGAGTAATTTATAAGTTGGAAGGCATTAAAAAATAAATTAGAGTGAGATGAATCTCAACTATGGACCAGTGTCAAGAGCGCAAATGAACTAAACCATATTGAATAACATGTGTAAATAAATAAGCATAAACATAAGAATAATAAATAAATAGATATGACAAAAGTATAAGAATA